>NW_011344304.1:55248-57610 GCF_000735185.1 Notothenia coriiceps
ATTTTCACTCGCAGTAGCGGCAGCTCGATTCTGATTGGCTTGAAGGGCGGTCGTGTGATTCAAAAACAAAAAGTATGGTGGTCGAGGCCCCCACTTTGAAAAACACTCCGTTAGAGTGTACTGTATTTATTCAGGTTTCACAATTGAGTTTTATTTTAGCCTGACAACACTATGTTAGCTTTGTCTATTGAACAAGTGGGTCACCTCTAAAAGGATGTCATCCAAATGATAGCTGTTTTAAACATTTGTTTTCCCTTTTAAATTATTTAGTTACCAAGTTTGTGTTATCATCACATGTTGTAATTCATCGAAAATGAATGAATGAGTTCTGGTTAGTGTGTCCTGCTCATCCTTAGCTTGATATTGTGCTGTTGTTCTCTTTCTCCATGAAAAGTACAGAACCAATCATCCTGCACTTTAGGGTGTTCACAAAATGACATGTAATAACGTTTGATCACAGAGTTTGGGTCCAATCCCAATCCTATAAAAGCTGCAGGTCTACCATGGCATGGCATGGTAGACACATTTGAGTTTTTAACAAAATCTCTGTCCAACATAAATGCTAGCTTTCCCCACGACCAAAAGCACATATTGCCTGTATCACAGGATGAAAACATGCCCCTCCTCTGCATTCTGCTCAACTGTCTCTATACGTAGGTGGCTAAGAGATGTTATAGTTGCTGTGTTTGCTAAATCTGTGTTGTGGCTGATACACATGTATATGCAGCAAATGTGTTTCATGGCTTTCCTTCTTAGTTATTTTGCAGTCCCGACTCCCTTTGAACTGTAAAGGAAAAGATGATTGATTTAAGGAACAATGTTTTCTTCTTGATTCCAAATAAGCCTATTAGAAAACAAAGCTGGAGACGTACAGAACGCTGTAGTCGCATGCGAGTTAGAGATAATAAGCTCTATAGGACTATGTTTTATAAAAAGATGATTTTATGTCTCCCTGTGCTCAACAGCCAAATCCCACACATGCATGCTTTAACATAATTGTTGTCTTCCTAATTGTTGTTGCTTAATATGGTCCAAATGATTAGAGGTGCCTCAATGCCTCATTTGTATCTCTATTAAATGCATAGGCCATTTGAACTGTGTCCAAAGTAATACAGTAGATGCAGTATAAAGATGTTTTCACTGCAACTCACTTTGTTCTCTAGACAACAAAGGGCTCACAATACTTTTATAACAAAAAGCTCTGTTATGAGTTTCAGTAAGGATTATTTGGATGTTCCCAGAAAGAAAAACTTTTAATATCACGAGTTGGTAGAACATCAGCTTAATTGGCCTTTCCACAGTTTTGTCTAAGCAGCCTTCACTGATGGAAGTGAGCACCAGGGGAGGGTTTCTACACACAGTGTATTAACTGTGTTTGACAGGGCTAAATGCAGGAGACCTGTGGTTGTTCCTCTCTCCACACAGAGCCGTCAGCATCATTTGGAAGCTGCCTCTGGTTTGCAGCGAGACGCCTTGTCATCGACTCGAACACTGTATTTGGCTTCTGCTCCCAAAGGAAGCATCCTTCCAAATTACATTCATCGAAAAGATGCAATACATTTGTTTACTTTAATCTGACAATGGCTTGTACATTGACTAGAACAGCACACACCGAACCAGAGCTTGTTATCCGAGACTCACTTTGCTAAATAGATCTGATTAAAACTGCCTCTTTTCTGATGCGACAGATCAACCAGATATCAGAGAACAAATTAGACCGGTACATATTTTGCTCCTTTTAGACACACATCTCATCGCGGAAGAAATTGAAATAAGCACTTTATTTGATAATGAGTCTGAGATATTCACAGTGGCGCCTTCCTGAGACAAAATAGAAAATGCATAGTTTCATACTTGATGATAAGACCCTTAGACCTTTGGAGAGATGCTTTTCGAATGTTATCAAATCAGAGTATCCTCCAGTGAGCCCTTACGGAACCCAGAAGAGGAGAGCAGGAAACAGATCTGAAAACATAATTACTGTTTTGATACTTTTGCGAAGTTTTCAAAAAATGTGCTAGCCCTTGAAACTTAAATGTCTTGGTTCTTCCTTTGGACCATGATACAACCTTTACCCACGTTTCATTAGAATAAACCGGCCTCGGGACCCACTTTTTCCTTTGACAATAAATCGCGACCCGAAATTTTGAACCACTCAAATCTATTCAACAAAAAATCGTGCTGTAATATATATATGCTTTTCAGCATACAATATTAATTAAAGTGAAGTACAGTGCATATATCCCTTATATCCCTTCACAGAAGTAAAGAATGCTTTTAAAAAGGTTTAATGAGATGATGGAATCAAAGCTGAACTGTGTAACATAAAAAGGCACACATGCTGAAAACCCAACTCCAGAAG
>NW_011344304.1:57655-68454 GCF_000735185.1 Notothenia coriiceps
ACGAGGAGGCTGGAAAACAACAGTAGCTATGGATTCTGGAGACCATCGGATGAGGGCAGTGAGTGGACATGGGTAAGAGAGGACAAGCGTGGAGTATCCTCGGAGCGGGACCAGAGAGCTAGAAACATAGTGAGGAGGAGGGATCCCTTGAGCATGTGATGCACTCGGGCTCGCTGACACATAACGTACAACGAAACAGTATATAAAGGAATTAAAGAGCACAACCTTAACACGCGCGTTTATATGATGCTGGCGTTTTGACACGTTGAACACAACAAGTATTACTTAGACAACTGGAAAAGCTGGGTGGACCTTCGGCAACAGTTCTAGAATTCGGTTTGAATCATACTTAAAGGACAGAAACAACTTTGCTTTCTATAGGGTATATTCACATCTGAGTGACAAATATGACATGTGGGGACCTCAGGCTCAAGTTGGGGCCTCTTCTCTTTAACGTCTACATGCTTCCACTGGCTCAGATAATGAAAAACAACAAATAACGTTACCATAGCTAATCGGATGACCATACCAATTTCACCAGGAGACTATCTCTCCAATTCAAACACTGAGCAAGTGAATTAAAAAATCATATGCTGGAGTGTCAGAACTTCTCCAATTAAAAAAGATAAAAACTGAGGTAACTGCGGCATGTTTGGAGCCAAGGCGGACACGTATACAAAGTATGCGCTGAGCTTCAGTCTAATGTCAAAACAACAGAATACACGCAGAAACTTAGTGTAGTCATGGACTCTGCCCTGAGTTTCAAACAGTCACATTACAAACAGTTACTAGATCAGACTACTATCACTAAAATAATATATCTAGGGATTAAAAGACTAATGTCACCAGCAGGATTGGAAAAAAACTTGTCCATGCATTTTATCTTCAGTAGACTGGACTACTGTAATGGTGTCTTTACAGGTCTCACTAAAAAATCTATTAGAAAGCTGCAGCTGATTCAGAACGCTGCTGCTCGAGTCCTCACTAACACTAAGAAAGTGGATCACATCACTCCTGTTCTGAAGTCTTTACACTGGCTTCCTGTGTGTCAAAGAATATATTTCAAAAATATTGCTGCTGGTTTATAAAGCTTTGAATGGTTTAGGCCCAAAATACATTTCTGATCTCCTGCTAAATTATAAACCATCCAGGTCTCTCAGGTCTTCAGGGACTGGTCAGCTGTCTGTCCCCAGAGTCAGAACTAAACATGGAGAAGTTCAGTTATTATGCTCCAAATAATCTGGAAGAAACTCCCAGAAACCTGCAGGTCCGCTGCAACTCTGACTACTTTTAAATCCAGGCTGAAGACTTTTCTTTTTGCCGCTGATTTTAATTGATATATTCATATCTTAAACTGCACTGTAACTTTTATTATCTTTGCTTTTTATTTTTGCTTTTAAATTAGTGTTTTTAAATGTCATTTTATATCAATGCTTTTGAATGTGTGTTTCTAGATATCATTTTATAATATGTTTCTTAATGCTCTTATTGTCGTTCATTTTTGTAAAGCACTTTGAATTGCCTTGTGTTGAAAGGTGCTATATAAATAAACTTGCCTTGGCTTAAACATCTACAGTAGCAAAATACATTCACATTAATTCAGCAGTAAAATGTACAGGGAACATTTTACTGCACAATAAATACTTTTACTATTTAGTATAAGTACATTTTGCTTTTAACACTTACCTACATACTTTACCCTTTTACTTAAGGAAGCTTTAGTATACAGTACTTTATACAAACTTTATATAAGGGTAATTTAACAATGTTTTTAAGTAATTCAATCAAAAACTTGGTCCACCACTGTTCATGTTGAGGGTGTAACACTGTCTTTCCGAATCCAATGATGTTCTTTGAAAACATAAACAAAGAAGTGGTGACGGCAGCCGTGACAACAGGAGGGCTGCTGTTATCAAACCCCCCCGCCCTTTGCTGATGGCCACCTTCGATGTCTGGTGTCATGGCAAATGTTGTCTCTGGAAGACACAAACAGGAAACAGCAGAAAACCAATTCAATCAGGAGAGACGTTGATGTATGAAATACATATTTATTACTGGGACACATGAAATAATGATTGCCAGAATTGAGACAGGAGAATGGAATGGTGTTTGGCGATTAGGCCCCAGTTTGCAGGATTATCATTCAGGAGGGGAAAAACCGCTCCGATGAACCCCCTGGGGTCTAGACACTGGTGGTGGTGATAAGTAGGTGGGACCGGTCTTAAGGGAGAAGGATTGGCTTGGTCATGTGGGAGGTGAAAGGGGTGGAGGAGGGTTGCGTATTGTCACCTGGAATGACAGCTGACAAGAGGGAAGAGCAGATATAAAGGGATTAGCGGGTGCAACGATAGGCTTGTGAGAATGGAGAGAGGAGTGATTGGTTAGCTGGGGAGTGACGCCCCCGATCACTTAATGAGGGAGGAGAGGGTAAAGAAGTGACGTGTAATAAGAATGAAGAGCTGATAATGATCTCAATTAACTGCTTTGTGAAACTCAAAGAAAGTTTGTCCGGCTTTTATTTCACAGAGTCTGAATACCTATTCTTTGAGGGGCTCATTATATATCAGGACAGGTGTGTGTGCATGTGAGAGTGTGTGTCACTGTTGATAAACGTCGGCCCTGTCTGGCACCGAAAACGAATCGTCTGGAAAGCCATCTGTCTGTCCGTCAGTCATGTTTTCTCGTCTGTGTAAAGCACCAAAAATAATCAAAAGACTCGTTCCTCGGCTGAGCGAGGTCGAACCCCATCATCATGCTTCAAGTTTTTCCTTTAAAGAGGAAGAAAAAGCATTTGCTTTTTTCTTGGTTGATTTGGAACTAACAGGAAAGAAAATGGCAGTAGAAAGATTAAAGTGACTTGGCATTCAGTAAGTTGCATGGGGATTTATCCAGGTAGTGTTTTGTCCACTAACAGCGTTTGTTTTCTCATCCCGCTCTGAGACAAGAAACCATGAATGTCAAGGAAAACCTTTGCATCCTTATCTGTAAACCTGATTTCTCTTGCAGCATTTACTCAAAGTACTTTTCTCTGATTAATATATAATAATAGCTTCTTATGTGCCTCATAAATTAAACAGAATAGGAATACAAATAAGTCTTCCCCATTTGATTTGATTTTTTTTGCAGACGAGCAGGAATAGTTTTCCCTAAAAAGTATAACGAATACTTTAATGGTCTCTGCTAAGATGTATGCCAAGAGAAGATTAAGAAAAAAAAAACTTTGAAATTAAGAAAGGTTGGCTGGCAATAACTGATAAAACTTACAATTACAAATATATTATATTTAATCATCTCATACATACTGCTGCTACTAATCATAAGAAAGTGTAAGCGTAACAAATCCCCCTGCGGTGATCTTTGCTATGCTTACAGAGAATATTGTTTCCTGCCCCAAACCTGTGCCAAACATACTGCTGAGAAGAAAAGCAAAGGTAAGAGGCAAAGACATAAAAGGTGCACTTGCAGAGTGAACAAAACAAAATGTGATGATTTCCTTTGTCATTCCTCTCTAGTCTGCTAGAATAAAAATGGTGTTGGAGAGGAAGTCACAAGGAATGAGAGGAGGATAATTAGAGAGTATCTGACAATACGCTGTGTGTCACCAACCAGGCTGACATTTTACAGACATGTTGCTGACATATTTTGTCAATGGTGTCAAACTTGCAGTGTTGTAATGTGTCAATGAGATGACAGATTACAGAAGAGACTGAGAAAAAGACAAAAAGTGCTTCTTTCTTCTCTCTTCGTTCGTGAGTCATGTGTGGGTTTAGAGCCCTCATGCTCTGATCACATTGTTGGCAGGTTTCTGTGTCAGATCAGTGGACTGCAGGCTGAGGTCTGACCAGACCCGACACAGACCTGACACAGAGATCTTCCTGAATCCAAGAATTGAGGTTAATGTCGGGAGTCTAGATTTATGCAGACTTGAGGGTATTTCTAGGTATTTCACTTTCAATTTCCTATTCAATGATAAACAACCCCAGCCCCCTTTAGACACCGTTTGAACGTTTCAGTTGTACCTGGCCTGTGTGCTCTTTACAAAAATGACTGCAAGTGATATACAGCATCTTAAGTCTATCCATAGATACATATATCACTTTTGTTTAAGTAGGAATATGTGTCAAATTGTCATGGTGCTACTGTACTGGAGGCCAAATGAGGGCATGCTGATTTGGAAGCACAATTCACCTTAAAATAAAGCAACATTAGGAACAAATAAACGTCCAATATACAGTCTTTACCGGTCCAGTGTACGAGCTTAAACGGGTTTGATTTTATGAAAACAGGCTGAACCAGCATTTGTCATTTTTACCTGTGGCAAATATAAAATAAAGACTACATGGACCGCCGTATAGCATGGCAGTCGATGTACTGGGGCTCATTCCCTCAGACCCTTGATGCATGTCATACCTTTTATCTCCCGCTTTAAAATCTATCAATAAAAAGTGTAGGTCTCAAGTATGGGGACTAAGAGCTGATATTTTACAAATAGTATTTTGATATCAATGTCTGTGTCTATGCGTGCATCGGAACAAAAAAGTACATGAAGTCATTAGAGCTCCTCTCGAGGAGGATGGGTTGAGGGTTGGGTTAATATAAGTCAATGTGTGACTTTGACACCTGTGTCTGCTGTCCATTTTTTTTTAAAACTGTGACCGACCACATTCAATTGGAATCAAGTAGATTTGCCGGATCAGATTTTCTTTTGTGTGTTTTTTTCTGTACGACTTTGTCTAAAGGCCAAGTGATAGTCCATTTTCAAATTAGGCAACCTCATGGCTGCATCCCAGAGACTCCCACATTTCTCTTAAAGAATTGTGTGTCTTTAGTTTTTGTATTCTTGACACAGTGAATTTTTAAATAGGGATAATGGCTTACAGCTCCGCAAGGGGGGTTTCTCGCACTAACAAACACTTAAGTCTTACATCCCGCTGGGTCTATGCATGCTTACCAAAACAACATGTGGAGAGCCTGTGATTCTGCAGATAATTAACCTGCTGGTGTAAAATGCCTGAAATCATCCAGGGCTCCTTTAACAGGCGAGTTGGCTTGCTGACAGATAGGCAGATGTTCAAAAAGAGTGTGCATTCTTCTTTTGTGAGGAGGGGTCTGCTGTGTTTGGACGCTTTTAAAGCAGACACGGTGTGATAGAGATTAGGAGCAAGCTGTTCAACCGGTGTGTAGTGGGTCGGTCGGGCAGGCAATCAGGGGACAGAATTTACATTTCATAGCCAAGGAGGCAGAGGGACGAGAGGGAACATCAGGCACGGCCATTTAGGCTCATACTTCATACATAAGTCAGGCCGGAGAGGAGAGGCTCTGTGAGAATATTGATTCAAACGAGAGAAAGTCTCAGGAGAGCAATGCTGAAGACAGTTTTTATAACAAGAGTGGAGTGAGCCTCTTAATCACAGATTGACTTATTTATATTTGGTCTTTATCTGGCATGAAACACCCTGTTGTCCACACTTCCTGATTGTTAATGAAAAGAGCTGAACTTTGTATCTGAGTTACTCAGATACAACAGCAACCTTTCCCAAGCTTGTTTTGGTAAATGTAGTACATTTCTTAATTTTGTGGGGAAAACAAAAAATATACTTTTACTATAAGACGTTACAGTTGATTAGGAAGAGTACATTAAGTAGTCTGCTGAAAAAAAACATAAAAAATTCCATCAGTCTTGAATACCTAACTAGGATGAAGCTGGCACACTGTATAACGTGCTCCAAACACTTTGAAAAAAGAGTGTGGTCTCGTGTACACAGCGATAAACACTTTATAGCTTTAGTAATGACTTTGGCCCTGTCTGAATCTGCAGCAGGAGGCAGTCTGAGTGCTGTGAGGAGAAGCAATAACCTTCCAGTCTGTTTTTTTTTGGCTCCGCTAATTGACACATTCAGCTGATGCCGTTATAAATTAAATGTTTGTAGTGTATCCACAGAGTTACCGGACTTAAGTTTAACAGTGTCGGCATACAGTTTGGCAAACTGTTGTCCATTGAGCTTAATTAGACCTCTTGTACTGACTCCATACAATCTAAATTCAATCTAATCCAAACCAGCTGCGACCACAGCTGTGTGTGTCTACTTGGTCATTTATTTAACCACACACAACTTCACAACATCTTAACCTGTTCCCCTGGTCGCTTCTAAAAAAACAGCCAACTGAAACCTCACAGCTGGACAAAAACATGCATAATAAAATCGAAATAACGCTTATGCGAACTAGGGCTGCACGATATATCGTGTCGTGACGATAATAATAATACTTTTTTTTTTTTTTTTAGGGAAATTTACTCAAACACGTCATGTTACAATTGTTTTGCTGCTTGCTAGAAAAGGAAAACTTGCGCGGCTCTCATGTCAGGGGTACTTGAGTGAGTGACATGCAGGCTCTGCATGCACAGCAAGCCACCAATCACAATCAAATCTCCAAAGCAAACAGACCCGGTGATTAAAGGTAAAAACACTGAATAAAGTAGTTTCATGTGTTTCTCCAGGGCAGTTTGGCGCTGCTAACCGAGCTAGCTCAGCTTGTTGCTCTGATAACTGAAGATCCAGACATCCGTGACTAAAATCCTTCATCCGGTTAAATGTAGTTAAAAAAATACCAATTGTATAGCATTAAAGTTCAAGAAAGGATGGTTTGCGGGGGAATTTTTTTTCTTTTCTTCAATTCCTGTATGTTTTCATATCGCAATATATATCGCAGGGGGAAAAAATCGCAATGTCAGTTTTTTCGAATATCGTGCAGCCCTAATACGAACACATGTCAGCGGTTTCACTACTCTGTTTCCAGGCAAACCTCTGTGACTCAATTATTTTAAGTTGTACTGACATTCTGCCCCTGTCTGAGGTTTTTTCAGAGGGTTTCAGCCTCTGCCATTATAACCCTGTCACTGAAATCTCCACAGGTTAAAAATACCTGGAACATGAATACTTTATAACAAGACAAGGCATGGAGAGGCTCATTATTAGCTCGTCTCTCTTTCTCCCTCTCACTGTCCTCCAACTCAAATCTACCTCTGACAAGGTAATATCAGCTCCGGGATGAGGGAGTTGAAAAAGTTATAAATGAAAGGACATCAGTCTTATCTCTGTTACAAAAGAGAAGAATAATCTGAACATTTGATCAAAAAAAAGAGAAGAAAAATCTAAGTAAATTAATTTCCCTTTCTTTCCCATCAGATAGAAAGCGTTGGGGATGTTTTTGATATATAGCTGATTCCTTTGTAAAGAACAGTGAGCTTCTCTGTGTTGCTCTGACTGTAAATGAATGGCTAATTAGGCCACTTGTGGTGACTGAAAGGGAAATTTGCCTGACTGAACAACCTTACTGAGACACATACGTGCGTCTTCAGGCACACACACAAAGGGATGCTTCAGCCGTCAATCACAAGTAAGCCACTTCTTTGCACCGTTGTCACCACGGCAACATGGGAGTCTCTTTGCAGTGAGGGCTAAGCGTTCAGCTGAGATGCGTGTGTGTGTGTGGTGTTCATTCTCTTGTTTTCCCTCTCTCCTTTAGCAAATTCAAAATAATTGTGCATGTGCCTCTGAGCTGGACCTCCGATCTAAACTGCAGATATCAAGGTTGTCATCAATGGTTTATTCCTTCTTACTCATGCAGAGTTAGCAAGTAGGAAACAGGGGGCAAAGAAAGATTGCAAATTACATCAGCGCTCATCTTAGTGTATAATTTAAATTTCAACATGTATGCTTTACACTGGAGACAACCACTGTTGACGTGTTTTGAAAATAATGAATGGCCGACTGCATTGATTTTTTCCCCCGTGGGCCGTGTGTGGAGAGTGTGTACATATTGGTTATTTAAAGCCAGCATCTGATACTGGACTGAAGTGCCGGAACGAAGCGTAGTCGGAGCATCCTCTGGGGACGGCCCTCTCATTGCTCCGCCTAACGCAACCAGGCTAAAGATCGAAGGACCAATCAATGCCTTGCTGCCACAAACCGACCCATGACCCGCAGCACAATGCGATGCTCGGAGGATAATCACTCCGCTCTGCAGGGACAGCTGGTGTCAGGTTTTTTTTAAAGAATGAGGTCCATCTAAAGATCAAAGAGAAGTGGTACAAACCTCGCACAATTACCTCATTTCAAACGACAAAAAAATCAATAGCTGTGAGCTCCATACATCACTCAGACACCTACAAGGTACTATTTTCTTTGAAGACATTAATTTACTCTGTACAAACTGAAAATGTGTAACGCATCTCTTCATTAGGGCTTTTTGTATGATCAAACACCAGGGAATAGCAGTGTGTCCATAACAAAAAAGCAGCTATATGTAACTGAGAGAATCACACGTTTGAACAATTTGGTTGATTGTAAACTTAGAAAACACCAAAAGCTGTATAAAAGGATTGTTTTATCTCATTAATTTGAATTTGAGCCTGTTTATCAAAGGCTTGCATTTCTGTAAAATAACGAATCTGAGTTCTAAAGCAACTGTTGAAGGTTTGGTTAGTGATAAAAGACCAAACCTACGGTAAAATAAAACCACATTTAGGATGCGCGCACGCACGCACGCACGCGCGCGCGCACACACACACACACACACACACACACACACACACACACACACACACACACACACACACACACACACACACACACACACTGTGTGCTTGTCCAGAAGTCAAAGCATGTAATGGACAGCTTCTTGTCTGGAGTTATTACATTATTACAATAATCTGAAGGTTTCCTCTTCTCTGAATGAAAACATGGAGTCTCAAACCTGTACACATTTAGAATAGTTTCCTTTATGCAGCATTTATCCATTCGAAATGTATTTCTTTTTGGTTTCATTTGGCTGTTTAACGGCTGCACACTCCTGGCTACAATGTGCCTGATAAGCACTTTTTCTCCACGGACGTATCGTTTGTCTGACACCACCTCTTCTGTGAAATTGTACTTGTCACACGCAGGCGTGAACATTGACGATATATGATTACACAAAATCAAACGCACATGCATTTCAACATCACTTGACTGCAACAGAGAGCGCTGCCCCCGCCCTCACTCGCCTTGTTTCCCACTTTTCATTTAATCACTTCACAGCACTCAGCAAAATCTGAATAACTTTTTCTGAGACCTTATTTGCAATCCATCTTTAGACACTAAAAAGTCTTCTACTTTATAATCACACTCTCTGTAAGCCTTTGAATCATGCTCCTGCATCCCACTGTATTGTACTGATGAAGATGAGGGGGTGACAGTGATGTGGGCAGTGAGTGAAAGCCTATAAAAAAAGACCCGATCATTACGTGCAGCCGTTCTGTCGTTCCATTAGAAAGAACAAAATGACCCTGATCACCCTGTCTTCCCTACATAGACATGATTGGGTTTTCAGGGGAAAATGTCTTAGGACCTTAATTGCATTTGTTCAGTCCAGCCCAGTGCTGTTCACCCCCCCACCCCCCTCCCCTTGCAGCGTACAGTCTTTGTCGGCTCCACTGGGAATGATAATTCCTGTTGTCACACACTAATGGTCATTGCTTCATAACTGCATCGCTGCCATGAAGAATAATGACATTAATTTGGTGGCAATGGGAATCGTCAACTTATATATGAGGACAATTTCTTGGGACGTAAGTAGGGTGAGGTTGTGAAATTATTAAGGAAATACAGAATTAATCATTGGATCGCCTTATTGCTTTTGCCTTTTGGTAAGACTTGACACCCAGGTGTGTTTAATCACTTCAATTAAAGTGCTGCTGCTGCAACTTAATCATTTTTTACCAATTTGGGATCAATAGGTATTTATACTGTATATCATCTATCTATCTAAAATAACAGAATCTTTCTTTGTGAGGTCGCCAGGGTAAACGCTAGCTGAAACTGTTTAATTTACTTCCCACATCTTCATGAATTATTGGCTGTCAAGAAATAGATTTGGTTTTATGAGCCAAACCAAACATTGTAGGTGACAATACTTATGCGTCCGCGAATCCCATTACCTGCGCAAATAACTGCCTCAAATGGCAACATGCGTGTGATATTGACACAGTGTTGTCCACATATGAAAGTAACACTCTCCATATTAACTTATAATGATGTTTGGGGGAGGGATTCATCACAATTGCTTGTTTAGAGACAAACCAGATCACCCACCAACCTCTTGTCAGAATGTTTGGCATGATTGATGCAAACATTTAATGCCTTTGTTTAGTGTATTTGAATCCATCACATGAAAAGCTATGTATCGAAATGTAATTACTGGTTGAAGCTGTTAAGAGGTGCTTTACTGGCACATTATGGTTTTCTTAAGCATGATCATTTTTGCGTCTTAATGTGTAATCGATGTTGGGTACCATCATCATACATACCTCAGTGTTTCCCCTAGGTTTACTGCCTTGGCAGGGTGCTGCTCGGGTACCAATTTTTTTTATCCTCTGGAGCAGAGAGAGGAGCTGTGGATTATTGTTATTGATATCGTACAGTAACAAAGTATTTGTACATTAAAAAGTAATAAAGTACAGTGTTACACTGTACTGTATTACTTTAATTCAAACTGTATTCCCTTCTTATCATGTAGCCTACACTTCTTCCTTTCATATTGCTGGAGGCGGCCGTAAATCGGCCGGGTCAACGTGGGGAGGCTGTGTTAGAGGCGTAAATTTGTACATTGAGAGAGTCGGTTAGCCATGGAGGCTCGTTGGCGGTCGGTGACGAGACAACGATTGACAATGGCTGGAGTTTGGTTAGTGCGAGTTATACTAGTGTATTGTGCTTAACGAGAAGGTATAGTATCTGTAGTCGTACCTCCACCCGTCCGAC
>NW_011344304.1:68499-77939 GCF_000735185.1 Notothenia coriiceps
TTACTGGCACATTATGGTTTTCTTAAGCATGATCATTTTTGCGTCTTAATGTGTAATCGATGTTGGGTACCATCATCATACATACCTTCATTATTGACTCTCCCTGTTTCAGCCAAGGTTCTGTGTCTTCTAATGAGACTATCTTTATTCAGGTTTGTGTCATTTGGTAAATCATACACAGCGTGAAAAAACTGACAACCATGTGTGTTTTGATGAAGTGTACAAACACACAGAGGAGACTATATTAGAGGAATAGAGTGTGCGGAGCAGTTCTGAGTAACGTGAGAGGGTGGTCGAGGCTGCAGATGCGTAATGAGAGGGGGAGGGTTCCTGCGAGTGGGCTGTTGAAGCAGGGAAAATCTCCCTCTTCTATTGATTTCCCTTTCTTTGTGCTTTCATTGTGGCGGAATTAGGGCTTAGGTGATCTAACTACCTCAGATATGTTTACGCTGTGATGCTGAAGTCGATTTTTGTGGAGGTACATTTGCACATTCTTGGGTGTTTACTTTGAATTTAGCCCTGTGTGTGTTGCTTTAATCTCAGATTGTTGTTTTGAATTGTTGGAAGACATTTTGATTCTAGTCAGGAACAGAGGATTGTGCTTTACAGTAGATCTCCATTACCTATGTTGATACAAAAGCTAACCAAATATGATTTTAAATAATGTGTTTACATTCCTGTGCTTGTATTAATAGATACCAAGCAAAGGTATTTAGTGGGATAAATGTATTGCAAACGAAGACCATATTGTTTTGTCAGTGAAGAGACTTCAGTATACACATTATTTATTTGTATTGAACCATGGGTTGACTATAAAAAAAATCTGTTCTTCACAAAAAATGCTTCATATTTCTCTTATTAAAGTACCATAGCTCTCAATACACTCTCTTGCCAAGGGGACACAATTAGACCATTAACATCAGCCTATTAAACTGCAGTGAATTGCACTGTTGAATTAATTATTGACTAGCAAAGCTGTTGCTAACAGCTCAACTATTGTGTGACAATAAGAACACAGGAGAGAGAATCATCAAACAGCATTTATTTTCTTTATTTAATAGATTTTTTAGATAAAACTAAGAATGACTATTAAGTGTAATTGGGCATACATATATTTAGTGGTTACATGCAATACTCTTGCAGAATGATCAAGTTTGCATTTGGCATGAAGTTTGTGTTTTTGTGTGATTTTCATGTGTAACGAAGCCTGCATGAATCTATAAAACACATCAATCACAGTCATTCCAATAAAGGTTGTGTCTCAAAGACCATCATTTTTTTATGGTAAAAGCCTCCAAAGGCAAAGTTAATATCTGTCCAAGCTCATATCCTCCTCCTCCTTCTCCTCTTGTCGGAGGTCAGTGGGAATGTGTTGTTGGGACTGTCTATGGTTTTCAGCGGTCAGCGTTCATCCTCCGGAGCTTTGCTGGCAGGTTGTCCTCTGGCCTCCGTCCAGCTGACAGCAGAGGGCTGTACACGGGCACCGGAGCAGGGGACAGCGTTGGCGTTAAGCTGGGTTCATACAGGTCTCCAGTTGACTGGGTCATGGGTTCGAAGCCCACCTTGAGGGCCTTGAGTTCCAGCCGGTTTGCCATCTCGGGTCCTTGCGAGGAGCTGAGGCGTTGCAGCTTCAGGGGCAGGTCTCCTGTGCTGCAGGCCTTCTCCGAGTGCTGGGAGCTGAGCCGGAGCACCTTCCTCTGCAGGTCATCCTTCCCCGAAGAACTCATCCTCTGAAGCTTGCTCGGCAGTCGACCCCCAGCCCCTCCCCTTCTATCCTCAGATGTGTTTATGCAATCCACGGAAAACACCCGGTCACGCCGGGCGCCGTGACTCTCATTGAGTGTGTGGGTGGGAGTGGAGAGAGGTGAGGGCAGTGCATTTTTCTCTTCATGCTCCTTGACACTGTACGGTGGAGTCGGTACCTCAAACGTGCTGTGGAACTGAGAGTAGTCTACCCTGAAAAAGCCCTCCTCCAGGGACATCACCGGCAGGAAGCGATGACCCCATAAAACCTCGTCCTCGGTATATGATGTCCGTGCCTGGCATGTCATACCTAGGAGACAGGGTAGTAATAAGTAAATGGAGTTTAGCTCCATTAAAACAATTATTAAGTGTTAGGAGGAATGTGAAAGGGCAGCATTCCCTCCCATTATCTCTTTTTCCGCTTGGCTCGTCCTTATTGCTTATGGAAACACCGCTTCATGCTCCTGCTTTTTCAATCTACCACCTAGATGCATTTAGTCACATACTGGAGATTGAGTAGATTGATGCAAATCCACTTGGAAGGATTCCTGCCATTTCCCAAATGGTTCATGCAAGATGATACACAGATATTTCAACTAACAATTATAACTATTGTCTGTCCAAATCGTCACTTCTAATGCACTCAAATGGAATAACTTTGTTTTGAAATTAGACAAAGACATTTTTGTATAGCATTTCACAACGGGATGTTAATTTGTCTCTAAATGTTCCTTCCTGGAGGTCAAATTAGTGCTATTTGTTTCCCTGTAATGCTAAGTGATTCCCATTGTTGCATGCTGTTAATGTGGGTTAAAGGTTAGTGGGGCTTGTTATCAGTGTGGCTCGTTGGTCGTGATAATTGCCTGTCAAGTCTGGACAACAAAATAAGCAGTCCCCCAGCACCCTCCGTACCTCAATACATTAATGTCAAGAGCCATGGGTCCTGTCTGTACAGGTCTTTAGTGTCTGTAATGTAGTGTCTGTGTGTCTGATGAACACAAGATTACAACCTTGAGAACTTATTTAAAAATGTTCTTGACATTTTGATGCTTATTGTAGGTTTTCCAGAATCCGTAACTAGTTCATATTCTCTGTTCCAGTGGCTCAGCTTCTACCTGAGCCTTTCACTAGGACCGCCAGAGGTCGCTGTATACCTAAAACCGCCAACGGGTAAAATGTACCCGCTATAGATTTTCAAGGTAGAATGTTCTTTTATTTATCATACAGAACAGTGAGTTTTGATCGCACAGGGATGAAACTTATACCAATAGAATCTGTGGACTCTCAGCTTTTCATATGATATAGGTTGTGCAGATAACATGAAGTTTAAAATATCGCTAAGAGTGCTGATTTAAACGCTTGGTGTTAGACTTGTGTTTTGTTTAGGTACAAATCTCTCTATCTCTCTCTATCGATCTACTGTTCTATGAACATATAATTGTCTACATAAATAGACGACGCGGACCACTTCTCTCATTCCGAGTGTCCATCCTTCTTCAACTGGCACGTAACCTGCACACATGCATTACGTCCTCAACGTGAGCTCAGTCATCCAAGAGTATTCTCCAAGATGTTACACTATCTATAACTATTTATCTGTCTATCTCTCTCTCTATCAATATATCTATCTTTCTCTCTCTCAATCTATCTATCTCTCTATCTATAAGGAACCGCAGTAGACAAAAGGCGTTGCTATAGCAACAAGTCATGTTTACGCTGCATTTTCTATGAGGTAAATATTACCCGTTGGCGGATATAGGTATAAATGGCATTTTTTTTGGCGATTTTTTCAATCTGACTTTATATTGACAATTGTTAACAACAGAGGGTGCTACATAACACACTTTCAGGAAAAGTCACGGACTGGGAGACTTTAATATGTTATTGAACAAAAGTTACATACAATCAAAAAACAGCTGCGGGTAAAATTTACCCGTTGGCGGTTCTAGTGTTAAAAACTACAGTAAGCTGTAGAGTAGGAGTCTGAGTCCGTCCCTCTGAGGGAGTGTTATGTCATAGCCTGATGCTATTCCAGGCTCACTACTCATCTTTATCCATAGAAAAGTCAGTTCTACATTTACACAAAGGTTGTTTTTTTCTTAATTAGCCCAGAGGCTTGGCTTTAATCACAGTGGGGAGTCTAGGGTAAATAGTGAGCTGAGTTGTGTTCTTTCCATAAATATCTGTTTATCTGCAGACAATACCGGTCAGTGGAAAACCTTGTGGGGTTAGAGCCTAACAGGCCTGCCAGTGTTGTTTCATCATGCAGGCGTCATATGGGTATTCAACCAGCTGGTTAATGTTTACTTCATCTTGCATACAAATAAAAGCCCTCAAGACAACTATGCAAACACTTGGCAGAAGGCGAAGAGGGCGTCCCTGAAGGAGACTTTATGTAAAATTGCTGCCAGGAGCTTTCACTGGCACTGTTTACAGAACAAATTATTATGCTTTGCCTTTCTCATGAGATTCTATTTCAATCGGGCAATGTCAACTCAAAAATAAGCTAAATGAACAGAGAAAGAGAGAGACATGTCATCTGCATATATGTGTAACCTTCATAGAGAGTTAGTGCAGTAATTGTTGCTCTTTCGGCATCCATCGCTTGTTACTTGGTGAATCATGCTACTATCAGCATTACTGTGCTCTTTCCATTCTTGTCCATTTGTATTGACAGAATATGAATTTGGTCTAACAATCATCGGGTCTATTTTGTAAATTGATTTGGTCTTCGCATGTTTTCTAAATTGTCGATTTTGGATTAGGTCCCAACCTCCTTCTTTTTTTTTTAGGTGAAAAACATTTATTTCAAGACCATTAATTATCTGAACTGGATTGATTAGATGATGGCTTAAAATACTTGTATTGTACAGTATAGTTGTGTATTTGATACAGTGCTGATGTTGAGTCTAGTTTTTGCCAGAGTGATAAAAATCATTGAGCAGAAAATAATAAATGCTGTCCATGAAGTTCTAGAGACCTTTTCTTTGGTTAAATAATGAGTTTTATTTTAGGAATAAAATTGCCCCCTGTCTCAAAACACATCTAAAAAAAACACCAGTATTTATAATATTACTGCCTCTAAGACACTAACTATTCCACTAGTATGCATTATAATGGGTCTGGTTGAAACAGAATTAACATGAGTTAGGGACACCATCAACAACCTGAACAGCATGTGGGGAATACCTGTTAATGTGTTATTGGATTAACAGGGTTAATGGGATGTGTGTCAGCATGAGGATGATGGGATATTGTGGCCCATTGAATGTGACACTGCCAGGGCTTCCCTTCTTTACTCCTCAGCTCCGAGGGCCACAGCACTGCGGCACTAAACTTCTGGCTGCCCTCTGATTTAATGGCATTATCAACAGAGCACAGACTGTGCCTTTACGCTTCCCTGCTGAATCCTCCCTCCTGCTCTAAGACTATTCAGCTCTGTGGTTTATTCTACAAAAGAAACAACATGAGGGTTCTAGGGGATGGATAGAAGCGGAGCTAATAAGAAAGGAGGGATATGGATTTTTTCAGTTTTGGACTTAAGGGAAGAATCATTCTGTTACATGTGCCATAGAGAGAACGGTGAGAGTCCTCCAGCGGCCTGTAGTTAACAGCAGCGGCTGTATAACAATGTCTCACAGGCTCAGAGTTACCTCTGATCTCAGTCGTCATCTGAAAAATGTAGTGGAACTTCAACCAAGACCCAGGGTCATCCATCCAAGTGACACACGCATCCATGACCACAGGCTTTTATTATGCATAGGGTGGGCTTAAACCGATTCTGCTGTAATAAAATATCCCTCATAATGAAATCATGGTGTCATTGTTCTTATTCAATTTTGTTCAGTTCCTGTGTTCTTCAAATATGCAAAACTGAGGCAGGGAAATGAGATTTCTCAGAGTTTAGATTACGTAGTATCTATTACAGTATACGAGAATGTTTTGTGGGTTCATATTAATATAGGAATTTACATTTAGATTGAGAGTAAGGAGAGTGAAGAAAAGAAGACATGAGAATGGCATATAAGTGGATACACAAAGCATAAAATGAAAGAAGTGCAGTGAAGGGAAAGGAGTTTAATTCAGGAAGAATCTCACCAGTGGTTTCCACGATGCCTTCGAGGATAACGACAATCTCAAACTGTTCGTTCATTAGGGAGCGCTGGGATAAGTCGAAAAAAGGGCTCTTGGGATTGATTTCGTGGCAAATAGTGAGAGGTGAAACCAAGAAGAGCTGGTCTGCTCCTGTCCCAAAACCAACATCCAGTTCACACTGGTCCAGAGGCAGGAACTCGCCCTCAGGGGTCTGACGAGACTGAGAGTTGAAAAGAGAGAGAGAGAGAGAGAGTTGAAAAGAAGAAGACAGACGGAAGAGCCAAGAAAGTTAAAAAAAAGAAAGAAAAGAGTCAAATTGTTAGTACTGACGGATCAATACATAAGCAACAAGGGGTAATTATAAAATTAATTTAATATGAGGGATCTTAACGTGATTAATCAGAGATTCTAAGTTTACATTTTTTTATTTTGTCTTGGCTTTATTTTCTTGTGAATGATTGGATACGTTTACCACTGCTTGTCTCAAACTGCAACTTAAATGAGAACAAGTAAGAGAATGAGAAGTTTGGTAGAAATTATGATAACTCATAGACGGCTTCAACGCGACAAGAATCCCCAACCAGGCATAGGCACTGGATATTTATCAATCTAGTTTCAAGGGAAGCAGAGGAATATCATGCTCAGCCTCTTCCTCCAGAGCGGGGTGATGGTATATAACTTAACCTCGGATGCAACAGTCGGCTTGCACGCTAATGGACGCTAAAGTCCCTCAAGAAAAGCTAAATCGACTTTGATAAATGGCTCTGTGGGACACAACCTTTTTGACTTTTAAATCATGTTTATAGTATCCCTGACAAAATATGGGAATATTAGCAAAAATGGGTGGGGTCTGCAACAGTAAACATTTCTAATGATCCCCTGGATCTAACTAATTAATGTATCTGTGATCTGTTAATTACATCCAGTAATTTAATGTTTATAATCATCTGTTTTTCTTCTGCTTCGTTGAATCTTATCGTGTCTGATTATATATTTATGATAAGACTACTTATATTTCTTAAAAATGAAAAATACATATATATATTTGTGCCCTGTTAGCAGTGGCCACAGAATATGTGCATCACTCACATTTTTAGAAGAACTTGCATGTATGAAATAGCCGTGTTCGGACAGGAATGGCCCACCGAGTGTTAACTGGTGCAGAAGCATTTAATTGCCCAGATGAGGCTCAAGCACCGCACCAAAGCCCTGAATGTGTTTTTCTTCTTTCCTGTCTTATTCTGTCTAATCAATCTGTTCACCTGTTCTCCTCGTTTGCCTTAGCTGCCTGTGTTACCCTGCATTCACCTTTAAATGTTGGGCCATCTTCTTACATCTGCTGTCAGAGAGAGGCTTGTGGATTTCCTAAAACCTATGTGAAATATTTAAGTATATAAACTTGAAGGAATGGCCGACCCCTTTTTAAAGAAATAATGAAACTTGCTGCCATGCCATTAAAGAGAAAACATCTGACCTGCAAAGGTCATCTTTGCAAATCAACACCTTTGAGATAACGAGGAGCTGGTTGGATTTCCATAAGCATAACATAGGTAAGTTTATTCTGTTTCCAATGTAAGCGTTTATTTTTTCTACTTAAAATAACATCACAAAGAGGAAATTACAACAACAGAAACAGTTTATTTTTCTAATAATAATTTTAAAGCAAAAGATTTTTCCTAAATCACATCCAACCATTAATTAGTGACTAGCCACCCACCCACACATACATTCTCACAACAGTTCATAAAAATCTCCCACACAGTCCCAACCCTCTTCGATACAGTACAACTCTTTCTGCCTTTTCTGGATCTTTTGTTCTTGTTCATGCCAAAATACTCAACATTTGAATTTTTCTTTTCTACAAGGTGTTCCTTTCTTCCACTTTTATTACTGATCCATTTTCATTTAGAAAAAAATATATTATTTGTCAATAGTTTTGAAAGAGTGGAAGATAAGAAAGATAGAGATTCATTTGAGGTTTCAGGGTGTGAGCATATTATTTTAATTCATAAATAAATTGGCTTCTCTATATTTCTGGTTCTGTCTTCTCTTCCAACCAGACCTGACTGCCGCAGCTAATATTCGGAGCACAACTACACCCTGACCTCGCAGTGACATTACCTACCCCCCCCCCTTGTATGTACATACCACACTAACAAATTATCTGATTTATCTCACTGAGCTCTGATGAATCAAAACCAACTTGTGGAAAATCCATATTTAATTATCCTTTTGGGTGATATTGCTGCAAGAACACCTGTACACAATAACTGCTCATTATCATTAGAAAGGCATTGTGGCTCTGATTCATGTGTTTCAGTTGTGTGAATGATGCTCATGGATGAAGACAGGTGATAAATACAAATGGATGACAACTAAAGTGGCCTGATCTTCCTACCCAACTCCACTCCATGCTCTGCCTGGCCTTCATCAATCAGCAGCCTGAGAGTGGATGGAGGTTCTTGTAGGCAATCAGGTCGGCTGACAAGCTAACGGCATCTCATGGCTTCCCTTCTGCCAGATACCCATCTTACATTTCAGACAATTCAGGCAGACTAAGTGAGTGATTGGTCGAATCAGATCAAGAGCGAAATTAATTGGACAACTCAACATGGGATGCGATGCTCATTTTTCTACTGAACTCCAAAAATGGAAATATGTAAACGTATATGTTACGTGCCGCAGTTGGTGTTTTTAAGTGCGTTTCTCTCTCTCTCCCTGATTGTCTCCAGGTGTAGCCTCTCCCCCAGGTGCTCCCAATCCCCAATCATGGCCTCCTGAAAGGACCTTAGGAAGGCTGAAGTGGCTCCTCTCCTTCTCCTCTGGCTGCATGTGTGCAGAATGTTCGGAGGCTTGTTTGAGACGCGTTGCGGCTCGCCTCGAAAGTAGACGAAAATAGCCGATTGCAGCCGGGGGAGGTCTCAAAAAGCTTGCCTGAAGTCGGACAGATCGGAGTCGGCTTCTTCATCTTCTTCTCTGGGTTTTTTGGCGGATTGCAAACAACTTTAAGGTGCTTACTGCCGCCTCCTGAGTCGGCTTGACTTGGTTTGCATTGATAAAGAATGCAGAAATGTGTTTAATTGTTAATGTCAGATATACTAAGTAAATACATTTGTTCCTGCTCAAGATTAGATTCAACTCTATTGTTATTGCACATATTACAGGTACTGAGACAACGAAATGCAGTTTAGCTTCTAACCAGGAGTGCAACAAGCAGTAAAGTGAAAAGTAATGTACGCAATCTACAGAANACTGCCAGCCCACGGAGCTGTAATAATGGATATATTGCACATGTTTGCTGTAATTCATCATTTGTAAAATATTATACTATATGGGCTGTATGATGTAAATCTCGTCAATTCGCTTTTAACGGTAGTGCCTCTCAGCCACCGTAGTGTCGTGTCAGGTGGGCGTGTCGTGTAGTGTTGTGTACTGTCCGCGGCCGCAGCTAGACCCTTCTCTTGTTATGGAGCTTATCAGCTGAGAGCAGACGTGTTTCCCATGATCCTCTGCGGCACTCGTATAGAAACTGAAGGCTGCAAGACTAGGCTTGTTTGAGACGCGTTGCGGCTCGCCTCGAAAGTAGACGAGAATAGCCGATC
>NW_011344304.1:77984-107685 GCF_000735185.1 Notothenia coriiceps
GGCTCGAACAAGGACGTCAGAGTTCCAACTCCCGCCTTCTCCAGCCTGCTCTCCAAATAAGGGCAAAGAGGCGGAGCCGAGGCGGGACGCTGCTGGGTTATGGGCTAGAAAGGGATCGGTCTAGGTGTGAAATAGTGACGTCATGTTCTCGTTGTAACCCTCGTTGTAATCCGACGCGGCTCGGAAACCACATCTACCACGCAGTACATGAATGCAACATATCGAGATTAAGCAGCACAGCAATACACTATGGACGCGAAAGCATCAGACAGTAATTGTAAACACTGCAAGGGAATATTTTATTGCACCAGGAGCTATCTGGGACTTTTACTGCGACAAACGTTGCTTGCCCTGTGATAAAAAATAACCCATATTGTTGGTCCCCGTGCCCCGGATATACAGTTGCCCTAGCCCCAAAGCATGATGTTTCCACCCCCATGTTTCACAGTAGGTATGAGGCTTGTTTGAGACGCGTTGCGGCTCGCCTCGAAAGTAGACGAGAATAGCCGATCGCAGCCGGGGGAGGTCTCAAAAAGCTCGCCTGAAGTCGGACAGCTCCGAGTCGGCTTCTTCTTCTTCTTCTTCTTCTTCTTCTTCTTCTGCTGCTGCCTCGCCTTCTTCTTCTTCTTCTCTCAGTTTTTGAGCGGATTGCAAACAACTTTAAGGTGCATACCGCCACCTCCGGAGTCGGCTTGACTCGGTTTGCATTTATAAAGAATGCACACATGTGTTTAATTGTTAATGTCAGATATGTACTAAGTAAATACATTTGTTCCTGCTCAAGATTAGATTCAACTCTATTGTTATTGCACAGATTACAGGTACTGAGACAACGAAATGCAGTTTAGCTTCTAACCAGGAGTGCAACAAGCAGTAAAGTGAAAAGTAATGTACACAATCTACAGAATAAAAGATAGAATGAAGTGAATGATGAATAAACAGTGAGGGGTATGAATACACTAGATATACACAGCAGCCTGTGAGCAGTATGAACAGTGTGTATGAATATGCTAAGATATATAAAGTATAAAAACGGTAAGAAGTGCAAGTATAGTATAACATATATAGATATTAATTTCATGATGATAAACATTGTGGAACAATGATGAAAAATGTGAATGGAAGTGGCGACGTAAAACTGACACCAAACAACAACTTTTGCCGAGCCAATTGGAGAATTTCATCAGCAGCACGGGGTAAAAACCACTAATGAGCGCTCAGCTCGAGATACCAGAGAGTCGTTTCCCATCAAGCATTTCGCCTCCGCAGCCCGTGGAGAGAAACACGTTGAAATCTCGCGGGACAAAGACGCCCGCAGCCTTGAGAGCGAGGCGAGGCGAGGCGAGGCGGCGCAGTAGGCTTGTTGGAGACGCGTTGCGGCTCACGCTCATGTGAGCGAGCTCCAGAGCAAGATCGGACAAAATGACTAACATCACTGCAAACGCACCGAGCAAGACGCTTGATGCGAAAATTGCGCAGGTCTGCGCAGGTCTCGCTTGTCTCAAACAGCCTCCTGTCTCTGTGTGAGGCCTGTGTTTTTGTGAATTGTTAGGAGATGTGCTCCAGTTTATCTTTTTGTGTATTGTTTAATTTAGTCACTTTCTTTTAGAAGAAAGTTCTTAGTTACTTTAAGTTTGTTTTGCAAATTGGCTGGTGAGCCTCTTTTCTTTCATTAATTAAAGCATCACTTTGTGGCTTCAAAGGACAGTTTCCTCTCCTTTTTCTCTCGCCCGGTAGATTTTGTGTTTTGTTACTTCCCTTTGTACCCCTAGTTTAGGAGGGAACGTAACAAAATACATTTTACATTTGTGTCAAAGAATAGACTCCGCCTTCATTCTTTTTAGATAGGTGTACCTAACTGAACAAAATACCTTTTTAGATAGACGGAATTAATTGCAGGACTTGTATTAGTTTTATAAATCAATCAATCAATGTTTATTTATATAGCCCAATATCACAAATGTTACATTTGTCTCAGTGGACTTCACAGTTTGTACAGAATATCAGTATGACAATACGACACCCTCTGTCCTTAGACCCTCACATCGTACAAGGAAAAACTTCCGGAGAAAACCCACAGTTTAAAGGGAAAAATGGGAGAAACCTCAGGGAGAGCAACAGAGGAGGGATCCCTCTCCCAGGACGGACAGACGTGCAATAGATGCCGTGTGTAAAAACTTTTTAAGAGATTTATTTATTTAATACAACAAGTTCTATGATTCTGTGGAGGATGTAGTTTGTCGTGCTGCTGAATTGTTTCTTGTTTGACTGACAGATGTTCTATTATGTGTCCACCCCATTTATTTCAATTGGGGTGGGCTAAATAACAGAATCTGTGCCATGTAATACAATTTAACAGCCCCATCAAACTACAGCATCTAAAATGATCATTATACCAAAAGCTCATTATAACCTTCTTGAAGCAGATTTGTGCAGTTGCATTTGACCAGTTTATAAGGTCAACATATTAATCTCCATACAGCCAAACTGACGATTTAGACGCAATCATTCAAAATTGTTGTTTAAATTGTTAATAGTTTTTAGTTTTCAGTCAACTGAAAACCCCTGGTAGTGATCTGATTACAGTTCCTTCGAGCTGTCTGTTTACCAGGTGAACAGCAATTCCTCTGCTACTACAATCTACTGTTTTACGATATCATAAACTGAAATGCAGCTTATTTACAACACATGTGCTGTCTGATTGGCTGTTCTCAAAACTAAAATGGGTGATCACAAAGAGACACTGAGGCAAAAGAGAGTCTGTCTCTTTATTTTCCTGCCACACAGGCTGGAGGGAGCATGCTGACCATTTCCCTGTTATCATGAGGCCAGTGTTGGAAATCTAGAAAGCATTTCATTTCTTTTGGGTGTAAGAATGTTTGGAGTGTATAGAAGGCTAAAATGAAAGATTACACAGTCAGTGTTAATGGTTCATGGTTAATGTTACTGAGAACCGGACTTATCTGTTGCCCATTATCCTTTCACAGAAACAGCTGACAGAAAGCTGTAGGTAAACATAGAAAGAAAGACCGGCAAGCTGTTTTTAGGTTCACGTGAGTAATAATGAGCTGTTCACACACATAATTCAGCCTTCTGCCGCATCTCTTCTGCTGTGAAAATGTCTGCCTCAAGGAACATCCTAGTTGGAAAGACCAATTACTGTTCACATGCCTAACTGCTCCAAGTCAGAACCTGATATAGATGGTCCATCAAAAGTTTACAAAAGACTACCTGAATTCATATTAAATTATGGATGACAACATGAATATTGCAGTTATTAACACCTGCAATATGTGCACACAGCAATTAGGGATAGGCAACAGCCCAAAACTGATTAAATGCAATCTCAAATTTCTGTCAAACCAATCCAACAATTTTAAACTCCACACTCTTAACGTCCCAAATGTGCTATATATAAAGGGAAAGCTATAACATAAATAATCTGCATTGTTACTTAAGGTATTTTATTTATACTATAGGTTCTCTGAAAAATAAAAAGAAAGATGGTGAATGACAAGTGAAAAGCTGCTAGATACAATTGTAAATCTGGTAAGGATGCATGTCAAACTGATTATGTGGCAGTAGAGGCTTATGCTCACCAAAATAAGGTGGTTATCAGGTCAGTCAAACCAAGACAAAACTGGTTTTAAATATAGTTTGGTGCTACTTTGCCTGAAATCTAGTTGTTGTGCATTATGCTCTGGTTTCCATGTGCCTCCTTGGAAAGAGTTGAAAACCTCAATGTGACATTTAGGGACTTTAGCGATTGTTGTGGCAAAAATCTTGCTATGACTGTGCCGCCTCTACTTGGGTGTGGAAAATATTTTAACAAGGCTCATACATTGTTATTGTCAGTAGCCTGAAGATATGATGTTTATTCAAAAATAACATTGCATTATCTAATTTAGTCTGCAGCCTTCACATAATGAACACTTCACCTCCCCTAGGTCTTTTTTGGAATGCTTTTAAACAAAAACACTTGAGATTTTGTGTGTGCTTAGTCATTTTGAGTATGTATTCTCCAAGTAAAACACTCTATACAACTGTGTAGACTCTGAATTATTTAAGTTTAGCATACAAAGGTGAAAGTAGCGTGAGGAGTCCAGAGTCTTGAGGTTTTCTGGCTCTAGTCTTCTTTCTCATCAATGCAGGTTTTCAAGGCCTTTCTGCAGCCCTCCAAAAACCTGATAGTATAATTACATCTCTATTCTTATTAGATGAGAAATGGAAATCAATTCCAGTTTTGTTGAAGAGTGTATGCAGCCCATCCTGCAATCCTCCAAGGAGATACAGTATACAGCTAAGAGGATTTATTTCCCTTGTATGTCTTTGAAATAGGAGGCACAATGAAAATATTAAGGAAAAAATGCTGTAATTCTTTCTATGCATCCCCCCTTACTACAAACGTCTCTACAGCTTTCTCACCACTTTCAATCACTTTCAATCAATTCCTCCACCCTCCCAATACTCGAGTCATATTTTCAGCGAGGATGTTCCAGCAGGAAGCCCTCTGAGGCTGTCATGGAGGCTCTGAAAAGCTGCATTTCAACTGCTCATGGTGGGACTCTGTATGACAGCTTCGATTGGTGTATTCCTCTCCTTTCTCCTGTGTGCTGCTACCCAGTAATCATCCAAGACAGTTCAGCAGAGCTCTGGTGTCCAAACACAGCAGAACCAAGTGGCTCCAATTGTAACAGGCCTTATCATCTGACAGGGCTCTGTGGATTGAAGTTATACTGATAGAATTTAGACTGCACTAAATAACACCTGCAGCTTCATCTGACGGCTCAATTGTACATTTACCCTTGGAGCTTTGTCACCTTGTATGATTCCAGGGTTACTGAAACAACATGGGGATATGTTAAATGTGAAAAGGGGACAACCTTTTTTATTTTCCGTAAAAAAAAATTGAATAAATATTTGACAGATTGTAAGGACTACAGAACAGGCTGCTGCTTAACCAGACCTTAACCTGCTTAACCTTGCAAGGATGTTGTTGACATATATGTTTTGCTGCCACAAGGAATTATTGAAATATTTGATCATTTCATTTTGGTAAATGATGGTCCAGTCTACTATATGCTCAATGGGATTAGAAATAAAGCACCTTTCCTTGAAAATAACTCTTATCATGGCTGCACATAGATACTTCTGGATCATTTACTTCAGTTAGGAACCTTACCCAAGCAAGACATACCATATTCAACCACAGCCCAAGACACAACAGACTAATAAGCCTTCAGGAATTAATGGTTTTCATCATTGCCCCTGTTGGACAAATATTATATTTCTGTTTCTTCTTGCTGCAGATATGAAGGCCATGTCTTTGTTTTCTGTCTCTATTGACCTCAGGTGGCTAAAAGCTTTCTCCTGTCCCTCCACTGCGGGCCAAATTACCTCCTAACAGAGTTAATGAGCAGTGTGGCCCTTACTGAGAGAAAATTATGACTTAAACTCTGTACCTGGTTGTGGGCAGATGGCCAGAGGCCCACTTCAAATCAAATGTCAGTGAAAAACTGCTACTTTAATCTTACGCTGCATTGCACTAAACTATATTTTGTGTCAACATCCCCAACACGTGAACAGGGTCAAAACCAAAGGTGCTACTGCTTCCTTTCACAATCACACATAACCTATTTGGGTTGGTTAAAACTAACTCTTGCATGTTATTCATTTGAGATGTTATACCATGAGATGGTATGGAAGTAGTTAAGTTGTAGAAGAGATTAGGAGCACTTGTTTAGATGTTGTGTCAGTGAGCTGTTTATCCAATCTGTTTTTAGATACAGCATGATGTACAAGTCATCATCACAAAAATTATTTTAACAAAAAATATTTTACACAAACACACACAGTGGTTATTCATCCTGAGTATTTCATATGAAAAGGTATGACATGAAGAAGGTAGCAGTTCAACAGCACCACCAACATTTCTACACCAGGATTGCACTGAAAGCATTTAGTAAAAAATATGACTACTACTTTATTTATTATTTGAGGTTTTTTTTAAACAATTTATCTGATGTGTAATATGACAAGATAAGATTATTTCAGCCTCAACATGCTTTTATTGTTGCACAATGACCTTTTAATTTTTTCTGTGCCCTGAAAGAGCTGCTGAGAAAATTCAGTCTCGGTAAGAAAGTCTTTGAAGCGAAAGAATAAGGTTAGACCACAAAGCCCTGGAGCAAAACTGTGAAAAAAGCCACCAAGGAGCACACAGTGGATGCTGTTTTTTTGTATTGTATTTCACAGAGAGAGAGTGTAAAAAAGATGTGGGCTTGGCAGAGAGGTCTTGGAATTGATAGAGATTGTATTTCTTGCAGTTCAATGCGAGACAAACCCTGAACCTTTTATTTGTTGCCTTGCATGCCTTTGTCTTTTTAATCAACACAAATCTAGATTATTCCTTATTATGATTATTATTGAGTTCAAGTGTGGCGATAAACTAAAATGAACAATTATGATGGAGATGCTGATAGCTTGTCACAGTAGAGAGGAGGGAAGTTGGGATAGACTTTTTGTCAATTGGGTCGTTAATTTCCTCTGTGCTTTTAACTGAGGAATAACTCCTTTCCTCCTATCATTAAGCTGATCAATCATTGCTTGGTGTGACTGTGCAGATGAAAACACTGACATAAACAACATCCAAGCACCTCACCAATGCTGTTGGTCTTCTTTATGGCCCTGTTTACACATTTAACATGGATTTACATTACATCGCATTGCATTTAGCAGACGCTTTTATCCAAAGCGACTTACAATATATGGCTGAAAGAAGATCTATTACCTTAATTATAATAGGAACATGACCTTCAAATTGTTTGTGGTCATTTTCTGCATTTCTGCTTGTTTCAGTGTGCGAAGTTGGTTTGAAAACAGCTGAGGTCATCCTTAGTAAATAACCACCATAGCAAAGTTTGTACAGCAGATTAAAAACCTTTCCTTTTTTGGTGTGTAATTGTATATCTGAAGGGTTGAAAACTTAATAAAATAAATCCCAAAGATAAACAAAATAATAATTTCTATATGAGGCCCATAAATACTGTCTTTCTCAGGGGGCCATCTCTTTGCCATATGTATTTACTGATACACATCTTTCTGTCCAGCCTGTGTCACCACTGACGCTGGTCACTGCAGCGCTTCCAACAAAGACCTACCTCACTGTCTTATCTCAGTGTTTGAGATGCACCTGCTGACACTCAGCCTCACCACCCTTCAGCTGGAGGATTATGGTAATGTTACCTATCCTGTTTTGTTTAACAAGTATAGTGTGAGCCCTGCTTAATATCAAGCCATAAAAAACAAAAGGTTAATTTAAACAGGCATTATGCACCTTTTTCTTTTCCTGTGGACTCAGATGAGGAAGGTAAAGGGAATTCATTCCTGCAGTCATTGTGCATACAAATAAATTGCCTTTTTTATTTTACTCTCCCTTAGCTTTCACTATTTTCAGAGGTCTACAGTAAACAATACTTTGACTATCCACACTAATGCAGCAGCATGGAGTATCATAAGTTGGAGCACTGAATATTTATTTACATGTAAGAATGTAATCTTATTGAAAGAAGGTATGATTTATGGACAACAACATGTGCTTAACTTTAACTCAACTTCCGCACGTTTTTCTGAAGAGTTATTATCGTCAGAAAAATCTGGTGCTCGAGCTTACCTTTATGAGTTTGCACCTGATCTGAGCGGACACCATGTGGCTGTTCCTCAGGTTGCCCACACGGAACATGAGGCACAGCTTGCCGTCTCGCTGAGAAATCACCGCGTCCTGGCTGAACATGAGCGTCTCTGCACGTTTCTTAGGTTGGGACATTTTTATGAACATGCATCCGATGAGAAAAGCGTCCACTATGGAGCCCATCAGTGACTGGAATAAGAAGAGGATGATGCCTTCCGGGCACTTCTCTGTAATGTACCGGTAACCGTAACCGATCGTGGCCTCAGTCTCGATGAAGAACAGAAAAGCGGAGGGGAAGTTGTAAACATTGGCCACACATGGGGTGTAGGAAGGGTCATGGCCATGATGTATGTCTCCTCTGATATAAGCGATGGTCCACCACATAGATGCCATGAACAGCCAAGCGATGGTGTAAGTTAGGGTGAAGATGAGAAGGTTCCATCGCCACTTTAAGTCTACCAAAGTGGTGAAGAGGTCAGAGAGGTACCTGCTGCTCTCTCCCCCGAGGTTTCCGTGCTGCACATTGCAGCGACCGTTCTTGTCCACGAAGCGCTGGCGTTTTTTCTTAACCGGAGCAGCAAAAGTGGTAGCCCGGTTTGTGTTGACCACCTGGTAGTCTTCACCAAATTTTCTTCGAAGTGCCGCCATTTGAGCTCTCCTAAAGTAAAGAAAGATTACCTGCTGTTTAATCCATGTTACGATAGTTTTAGGCTCCAAATCACTGGTTACATGGAGTGCGTAAAAAGCGCCATGGGCACTTCAGCGCGCGTAAAACGTTGGAAAAAAAACAAATTACGCGAATGTCAGTGTTTTGAAGCCCCTGGTCCGTTTTCATAAATACAAATATCCAATATTCTTCCCGTTGTTTCACATGACTTCACAATATCGCTGACTGTACTGTGCGCTCTGCTCAGTCTCCACTCTCTTTGACTGGCATGTCCTCACCAGCAGAGCGAAATACGAGGATCTTCCATTGACAGCTTCTGGTGGGCTGTGGAGGATGAGGAGGGGAGTGGGAGTGTGTGTGAGTGAGTGAGAGAGGGAGATGCGAGGAGAAGGGGGAAGGGAGAGAGGAGGGGAGAGTTACACAAGACTGCGTTTGTGTGAGAGAGGTGGACAATTTGACGCTTCTTTGTAGTTCTTCTGGGAAACTGTATATGGCTTGGTTTGTATATTATATAATATCAGTAAATACTGTTTGAATGAATAACTTATAAGTGCTCACATTCTCTTCACATTGTAGTTGCTCCATGGTTATAAGTATGAGCATGTAGGGTCACAGAGATCCCGGGTAATTAGATTGGAGTTGTGCTTTTAAGTCAAACTTTGCCATCTACTGGAGAGACAATGTATGTGCATATTTGATCTAAAACAGGGTAGTTATGTGTGCCTCTTTTCACCCGTGTCATATTATTAAAGCTTATCAAATGTCCCAGTAACATTCACAAGCTTTGCCCATTTTAAGTCGTTGCTTCTCCTCTTTCCCGTGAAGCCTTTCTATTGATTTAGACATTGGATTGCTGCTAGAGAGGAGGATATCCTGGACAAGTATCCTCCCAAAGGACACTTTAAAAAGGATGCAATGCCCTTGGATCTCTTTGCCCTGGTTTCAATTAGATATAATACAATGCCTTATTGCATTTCATTATTACTATTATTAATTAATATACAGTTAAAGTTTCTCCCGCAAAGTTAATAATAAATGGTGTAATGAACATATCTTTGATATTGGGAAACATGTTTTTTAGATGCTTTTTGGGAAAGGGCAACACACCAGCAAGTTAAAAGAAAAACAGGTATGGGACATAATTTGAAAACCCAACAACAACAAAATACAACAAATCAAAAATAGATAAGAGCTTATGATGAACCAGGCAGTTTTAGGGTAAATTAAGTGCACATTTAGTGGCTGCAAAAAAGTTATAATCATTTTTCTGAGGTTAAATTAGTGGCAGCAATAGTTGCATAAATTCATAAATCTGGTTACCAAAGGGGGCCAAAGGACTCATTGTGCAGATGGCAAAGTTATTTACTCATCAGCACCCTCTACTGACAAAGGTTTGTCTAATTTAAAGTATTTTTTTATTTTGTCCTAATCAAAAGGCCCTGATATAATACTAAATATCCCTGTCGCAGTTGGCTGCATGACAACCACAGACCATTCCCAGATGTTCTGATGTTTTTCTGTCCAAATAACTGTAGGCAAGAAAACAGTACAGTATTGTATTTTTAAAGAAAAAGGAATGTTTTATAGCCTTTTCTGCATTTAACAAAAATTATAAGCGCAGTCGAACCTTATGAGGTAGTAGCTTATAAGCTTTTATAAGTGTATAGGCCCGGTTTACTGTGTATAATACCAAACAAATAGGTGTAGTATTGATAGTTTCTTATTTGTTGCTTATGGCACCAAATATTATTAAACCAAATAGAATCATTTCAATTGTATTTTAATCCCCATGGTACAAGTCTGACCACTGCACAGTTTTTTAATAACTAAAAGACTTGTGTCTCAGTAGAGGAACCCAAACACGGCTGTGATCCTCCTGACAATTGAGGATTAGAGGTAGACGGCCAGGCTCGCCATCTGTTATAAGAAGGAATCGGGCTTTCCCAGTAAGAATACAAATCAGCACGCAGGCAACCACTAAATTTGGCTTTTAACTGTTTTGTTGGCCTCCAATTTTAGATGAGAAAGCAAATTGAGCATTCACAATCAAATTATTTGTTGTGTGTGTGTGGTTACAATGGATTCAGGAGAGGAGGGAACAAAGGCATGCTGCACACAGGCTGAATTATTAATGAGGACTTGATAACCGTCTCTGTTACACATTTTGCCATACAGAAGTAGAGAAGTAATCACTCCTCTGTCTCCTTCGCAATGAAGGCAGATTACTTAATTCAAAGTAGAGTCAGTGCTATACGACATGACTCAAAGTGCAGGAGTCATAATGTCTCTGACCTCCGTGTCCCAAACATTCGCTGAGTGTTGAGGGTGATGGAAAGTTGAGACAGGCTGTGACATTTACGAATATTAGATTGACACTCAGAACAGGACATTGAAAAAACACCAGGAAGGTCCACCTTTATATGTGCTTCTGTGTGTTTGTGCGCAGGTTTTACAGGATTACAAATGCTACATGAACATTTTTATACCAACAGTGAATCAAACGCCAAGCGTAAAAACCAAATAGAATCGTTACTCAAGTTAATTCCTTCCAACCCATTGTTTTGGTTTTACAGCCTGCATATTTGCTGGTTTGGTTCACTCTCACGGCTTTCATAGTGTCATTTTTGGTCACAGCATACAGCTGTTTCAGTAAAGAGCTGTAACAATACCTGCTCAGTACCAAACAGCAGACAGACTCAGCATCTATCAGGTAAACATCATTTAGCAGATAAAATGGGATATTTCTCTAAGAAGACTGAAACAGTTCTTGGAGTATAGTCCATATTGGATGAGGTGGCCAGAAACACAACTCAAAATAAATAATAATGTTGCTCCATCTCTGGGTGTGTATAAAGGCAACTGTGTTTAAAACATGCAAACATGAGCACTTTATTTACTTTTATTGGCCATGCATGACTTCAGCCACACATTTTAGAAAAACTAAGATCGAGTTCAGCCATTCATTCAACACACAGCATTTTTTAGCTAAGTGTTTTCAAATGTGTAATATGTCCATGAATAAAACTATACTTAAATACAGAATCTTTTAGTAGCCTAAGAGTTGTCAAAAGCTATATGGTAACTCTTAATATGCAGTTTTTAAATGTAGAATATATTATATGGAGATGCTTTAAGCTTTTAATTTCTCCTTACACCCTCTAACAAATTCCTTCCTTTTAAACATTGTTCATTTCTTCATATCTGTTTTTTTGGTTACATTTAAATAATAAGATGATGAACTTGATTAAGCTGGAAGTTCAAATGTAATCTGATTACCATCTAGACTTATCCGGGGACCATCATACATATTTAAACACTGATGAGAGTGATTTCAAAGATATCACTGATGTCAGCTACGGGTTGTCATCGTGGATGTATGAAAGGAGCGAGGACATAACAAATTCACTCGGTAACCTTTTTTGCATTACTCTACTGACTGCATTTCCATTAGTTACTGCTTTCTGAATTAATTGGTTCATTAGCAAAGGCAATTAGTAGTGGGGGGCGCAAGGCCTGACTGATGTGCTTTTAGATGTATACATAGTCATTCATCTGGCAGATCTAAGGGCTTCTGAATACATCTGATCATCTGAATGCCTGGTCCGAGACTCGCTCTGCTGTGGTTTGAACCATTCAGCTGTTTGCATTTGTGGATCTTTATCCACTACTGCCATTCAAGCTGGATTGTTCCCCCTTTCCATTAATGTGTGAAGCTACATTAATTTGCGAGACTGAACAGACATCCAAAAAATAAAAGTTATTTTTATTTTTATTAATAAACTACACACTAAACCTAAATAAGACACTGAAAAAAACCTATAGTTGCTATTTGTAGAAATTGAAAATAAGATCAACTTTAATTTAATTATATTATCTGATGTATGCAATAATGTTTTTATTTTATTTTGTGATTTAAAACTACGCTGTTTTTAATTTATACTTTTTAAGTGATGCATTAATGTGTTCATTGCTTCATGTGGCAGCTGGTAAAGGTGGAACTCATTTGATTTAATGTATACAGAAATCTATACTGCAGGGCTGCCTAACCAATACAATGATATGTTCAAATTAATTAGATGGATTTGTATTAGTAATTACAGTCCCTAGTAACAATACTATGCTATTTAAAAATGTTATGGTGTAAAAAGAACAATATTTACATCAGATGTAGTAGAGTAGACGTTTAAAGAAATATAAAATAGAAATACTAAAGTACTTCAAAAGTTCACCTCAGTAGAGTACTTGAGTATGTATACATGAATAAAAAAGTATTCTTTGTTAAACTTCACTCGTGAAAAAGAGTAAGGTATTTGAAGATGTATGCAAATAAAATGCAAGAATTATAAAACGTGCAGGAATAATGGTCTATTGACGATGATTACTTAACTATGAAACGATGTTATTAAAATATGGGCATTTTTTTAAGTATTAATAGTTGTATATATATCTGGATATCACGATTGCCTTTAGTCAAACAACACAAATCAAAAAATGTTTCTTTTATGTTACAGGACGCATCCGTCTTCAGGACCCAGAATCCTCAGCGCCGAGGCAAGATGGAAGAACCCAGCAGCTGCGGGAGAACAATGTTTTGGCTCTAGATATTGAAACGGACAGCTGAGGGTGAACTACTCGAGCCTAAATAGCAGGTCATGGTCATGCAACGGTAAGATAAATTCATGAAATCAAGTTTATCGACCTATCCGGTCGTTGTAGCAGTGACACCCGGGACGGGACAGACAACAAAGCACGGAGCTCTAGCGTTAACGTTACCGCTAGTTAGCTGCTAAGTTAGCTGTCTCGGCTAGCCGGACGAGCATCATTGTTCGCTAGAGTTGTATGGGCCGTTTGTTATGGGTCATGCTTGTGTTGTCGTCCCATCACTTACAGTCGGTCCACAGCCCGGAAAACGAAGCCAAACACTTGGAGATAACAGCCAATAATAAGTTAAAACAATGTACGATAAGTGTTTACATTTATTTTGCATGCGCTAACTAGCATTTGTCCTTGATAATTTCTCCAGCTCGGTGATTGTGTGCGTCTTGTGTAATGCTAGTGTGTAATGATATCTCCCTCTTATTCTTTAATTTCATCTCAAAAAGTACAAAACTTACTTTGATTACTTGTCTTAAAACAGAATAGACTTCTCTCATGCTTTTGTTGTTTTTTTCTGTTCATATTTGCTCGTTTTTTTGGTGTTCATCAAGCGCAAGTCTGCTGCTGTTATTGCATGGCCATATTAATTATTGCCTGATCCTGCATCACAAAGGAGAAGGGCCCCGCAAGAATGGTTAGCCAAATGGTTAGCTAGGTAGCTAATTGAATAGCCAACAAGCTTGGTAGTTTTTCTTAAATGCACGCAGACCACGGGGTCCTCTCAACGCACGCTTTGTGTGCTGAAACAGATATGACAAAGATGAAGTCAGTCGGAGTGGCGGAAGTCTTATTCTTTTTTATTAAAAGTTTGCTTTTTGTTAGCCGGGTAGGTTATTTCTGCTAGCTCGCCATCAGAGCTGAAGGCATTTGTCAGCAGTCAGATGGCACTCATTAGCTGAACGGGTCGTTCATGTGGCAGCCAAAGATATCTGTAGAGTATGTACAAATCATTTAATTTGAAATACTAATGTAACCTCAGTGTAAATTGCCAAAAATAAATAAAATAACACTTTAGAGAGTCACATGTCCAACATTTGGATACCTGCGTGCAATGCATGCATACATTTAATTTAGATATGAACACGTTATACACCATTTTCAAATATCATTAATAAACATCTCGCTCGGAGCTCAACACATGCATTTGATTATCCTGTAGCTACGTAATTAAACCAACAGCCTTTCTGATGCAGTGTATGTGCACTCTCATTGGCAGATAAGCTCATGCAAATAGGATGACTGGGTCAGACAGCCCCATCAAACAGATTAACACAACTTCAATCCTCTCATTCCTCCTTGTGTTGTGTCTAGCATTGAGCCACTGTGACCTTTTTGCTTTGTAAAATACTGTAAACACACAGTGCAATCAACTAGAGATATATTTGGTACTCTGTAGCCCAAGTGTTGTCTGTTTTGCTTGATAACACTTGTAAATGTGTCAGACTGCAGCCCTTTTGTTGACCCACAAACCATCACATTTAATCCGACTAAGCGCCCAGTTGTGAGATCACTGGCCGTGACACTGATTCCTGAAGACCGAGATTAACTGGCTCCGTAATTGTTGTCTATTATTTGTGTATCGCCACCGATTGTTTTTCCTTTTATGTCTTCCTTGATGTGACCTTTAACTGTTTTAATGTTGAACTTCTATTGTTTTTTCCCCCTCACAGAATGACACTAATTCCCACCCTATAGTTTTCCTTCCCGCCGGCCTCCATCATGAACATCGTTCAAGACAAACTAGGCAATGAATACCTGCGCTCAAACCAGAGCATGGACTCCAATTTCGGCCCTGGCATGTTAATGTTCAGCCACCTACCCCCGGTGACCAGCTTCACCCGGCTGGCCGCCCACTCCGTCATGCAGGACCTGCCATCACAAGAGATGATCCTGAAGAAGGAGCGTGACTCGCCTGACTGCAGCATGGGCACCCAGGGTGGGCACATGGGGTGTGCAGGGGTGGGAGACTATGTTCACGCCATGGGTATTAAGCAGGAGAAGATGTCAGAACACGATTACCGCCTGCCAGTTTATCCCGGAGGGCTGGGGAAGAGCACAGAGCTGCTGGAGGTGACAGTCAGTAACAACCAGAGCCTGCTGGTGCATGATCTCAACATGGGCAACGTAAGTACCACTGGAATCAGAATGTGAGTGGGAGTTATAGCTGAAAAAATTGCTTTGCTCAAGTTGAGAGCTGAAACAATAAGTAAAATAATTGATTAATTGTCACAAATAAATACATTAATATCTCTTATATATCATACATTATTCATTAAAGTTAATAAAACACGTCAGATACCATTCATAGTGTGGCTAGCTATATTTTGCAGTAGATCCAGCCAGCTCGTTGTCATTATAACATAAAATGCGTGTGTGTGTATATATACACATATAAACCCCTTCATTTTATAAGCTTTTCCTTCAGTGCATTATTGTGTGGTTAGCAACAACATACACCAAGATTATTAAGAAAATCTAAATTAGTGAATGCTTTTTTGGTTAGTATTAAAGTCCCTGCTGTATTGTGCAACAGCCAATATTTCTAAAAGCCTGAGAGAGGGGGACCTGATAGAGGATGGGTGCGGGGAAGAATCTGTGTGAAACTGTTTATGGTGACATAAATCTTCTGACGGCTTTAGATGCAAAATATAAATGAGTGCCGCCCCCCCCCCCCCTCGCTCCCTCTGTTTCTCTTTCTGGGTAGAAGGGTGATGTCATACCGCTTCAGCATGAATGAAAACGTCATGGCAGAGACACAGCTGTCTTGTTTGAGCTTGCCCTTCATTTCAGACGTCTTTTGTGCTTATTCAAATAGAAATACACACAACCACACACTTCTAACAATAGCCTCAAACCCTAGGTCATCAGGGCTCTAGGTGCAAGTTTGTTGAAACATTTTTTTAATGATTGTCCTCACACTGCCAGAAGGAACATTTTTATTTTAAGGATTTAACAACCCTTAAATGTTTCAGTCTGGCTCTCATTATTACTTTAAGGAAATCTACGTTAATAAGCCTTACAGTCTGTATTCTTTTGTCGTGCTCCTAAATTGTTGCATTTTCTCGCACAGTGATGAGACTTTTTGGAAGTAAAATAGCGTTTTTAGCCCACAAACTGCTCAAATCAAGTTTTATTTTATTATGGCTATTCTATCTGCTGTTCTTGCCCTAAACATTGAGCTAATTTTGAGAACAGCAGGTGCACCCACATGTACCCTGTCAGTCTCCATATGGCACTGAGTTGCAGCATGTTCACTGGGAAATAATGGGCAATGCTGGAAGGCAAAAAGGAAGCAATCAGGAACCAATCTTTTTATTTATGTTGCATAAATATGCAACACAGATTGTTTGTGATAAACTTTAGTGAAGCGTAATACTTGTATTGTATTGTTTAGAATGTGAGGTGTTCAGTTTTTGTCTATTTCTTAGAGACAAGAGGTTAGACTAGTGGATAATGGCTCTCATTGAATTACAAGCTGCTTACACAAAGAAAGGCCGTGAATTTATGGCATTGTTATTTTACCCACTAGAACCACAGCGTGCACAATGGGTGCTCAGCAGACAATCACTAGACATTGTCCAAGTGTTTTGTTTGTTGTTGTGAGCAAAAAACAGACTTGTTTGCTGGATCGTTTTTTTTTTTTAGGCTTAGGCCCTTAACCTGCAATCAAATAATTTCCCTGCCGCAGCTCGCTCTCACGGCCCTCTCCCTCTCCCTTTGTCATCCTCACAGCTGCCGAGTCAGTTAGGAAAGGAGCCCACTGGGAGGAAAGGTCGAAGGTCAAATGGTGATGGACAGGATGGTAAACCAAGAAAGAAGAGAAATGAGGCAAAGGTTTGACATATATATCTGTGAATAATGTCAAATTTTGCAAATGTAGATCTATTAAATGGATAAATAAAAATGATTACAAATATACACATTTTAAAAATAAATAAATATGTTTATGTAATTTTTTTTCAACACGAAAACATTGTCCAAATAGATTTATTATGAGCGTAATCTGTAGAATAATGCTTTATTATTTAATCTACCCAATATGAACTGATCCTTTTGAATAATGAAAGATGATATAGAGGGCAGCTGACTGAATCTGACCCCTGTGTTTCTGTTGTGGTTCCACAGCAATCAATGATGCTGGATGGAGAAGGAGGCAACATGTCACCGGGGAACAAGCCTCACATCTGTGAGCACTGCGCTGCATCCTTCAGAAGCTCCTATCACCTACGTAGACACGTCCTCATCCACACAGGTATTTTACATTGCCCGTTTTACCATGATGCTCATCTTTTGTCATTTTTGTTTTTTTTAAATCATGTATTTTGATAAGGGCAAAACAAACGTTATCTTAGAAAAATAGCGGGGCAGGCTGTAAACATTTAGAAACTGAGTGTTGCTGTGATGGAAACAGGGAGGGACAACTCTTTTTTTAGCTTTAAGCCTCTACTGCCACGTCAGTGCTGAATGTTAGCAAAGTCAGCTAAAACACTTTTAAACCCTACGGTACAACATTACGATAAACACTTTGGTTTCAATGTGAGATGATTAGCAGTTTTGTGACCAAAGCAGTTATTATGAAACGGCTAGAGTTCAGCATTTCAGAAAATTATACTATCAGCTAAAGGTAACCTAAGATAAAAAAAAAGTGTACTTTCAGAATGATATAACATCTGCTAAAGTTTAGTGATTTCAGATAATTGATTTTAAAAGTAAACGATCAGCACGATTAAACACTTAATTTGTATTCAATTTTGTGCCTTTTTAGAATGATGATGGTCCATTTTAGTCTGAGCTCCTTTCAGAACGGCATGTGTTGTGAATGTTAATTTACCAAATACTGAATTAGACCATTGATATTAAATTCAATACAATCAGTTGCCTTACCCCCGAACACACAGGGCTTTTGTGAAGAGTGTGCAAAGTCAGTCAATTTCATTATTGTATAGAGGTGCTTCTAATTTTCAAAAAAGTGAACCATAAATGTGGCAATGACCATTTAGGAATGACATCTTTTTTTTACAGTATATATATATATCTCTGTGATTTTTCCTTTCAGGTGAAAGACCCTTCAGATGCAATCAGTGCAACATGAGTTTCATTCAGAAATACCTTCTCCAGCGACATGAGAAAATCCACAGCGGTGAGTGTTTTGACGAAAACCATCCGTATCATATCTTATTTAATCTGCGAGTCATTATGTGCTTCCAATAACAACTAACCTTGAGCGCTGCTGTCTTTGTAATGCAGGAGAAAAGCCATTCAGCTGTGACCAGTGTAACATGCGTTTCATTCAGAAGTACCACATGGAGAGGCACAAGAGGACTCACAGCGGAGAGAAGCCCTACAGATGTGAGACCTGCCAACAGGTCAGTGAGCTGTTTACTACCCTGATTATTTAATATGATATTTTGTAAATCGAAAGCTTAAAGGTAGGGTAGGTAATTCACTTCAGAAACACTTTTTGTTATATTCCATGGAATGCTCTTAACATCCCGATAGCGATGAATAAATTAAATGCTTTGACAATAAATATATACAAATATTTAATCTGTGGAAGCCGTGGCGCTGTAAAAAGCACGACCAATGATCTGCCTTGGCCCGCGGCAGATAATTAGATGGCCTACCTGCATGTCAGCCTTCCATCTCGTGCTCAAACTTATCTCGTGCCCTCATTGAAAGAATACATTTTTATTGTTTAAAGGTGGGGTAAGTAAGTTTGAGAAACCGGCTCGAGATACACTTTTTGTTATATTCCATGGAATGCTCTTAACATCCCGATAGCAATGAATATCTGAAGTGACTTTGACAAAAAATCCATTAAAAAATTCATCAGTTGAAGCCGTGGCGCTGTAAAAAGCACGACCAATCATCTGAGCCGGCCCGGCTAAAGTAACTGGATGGCCTACCTGCCTGTCAGCCTTCCATCTGTGCACAAACTTATCTCGTGCCCTCATTGGTCATGTGCGCGTTCGTGTGTGTTGGAGGAGGGGCTCTGTAAGGAAGGGGCAGATTTGTGTACTTTCAAATTAGGGCGCGCTCGAGATGGTTTCTCCAAAATGACATACCCCACCTTTAAGAGAATAAAATGTTAGAATAAAAATAAATAAAGTAAAGGACAGTCAGTCAAATGTGCTCGTCCCACTTCCTCTCAATCACTTGACCTCGCCCATTGGTATTGTGTAACAGCATATTGTACGGAGGCCACTTCAAGGACAGCGGGAAAATATACTTTTACAAACCTCTTACATTCTTCCTGACACAATCCATTCGTTATGAGGCTTGGGGAGTAACAGGATTATGTCATTAGGATACAAAAAGAAGGTATTCCTCACTCCTTATCAGCGGAGGCAGCAGGGGTGAAGTGTGGTGGTGGAGGAGGAGATGAAGAGGACATATTTCAGAGGAGCTTGGCAGAGGAGTGGTTGTGTTGGATCTTGGCCGATCTCTTCTTCTGTGAATGAGGCAATCAGGACGGTGGGACTAATCGATGGCCGTGACCCAGAAGGGAAAACCTCTGCCAGCTGACCACTGCTTCTGTGGAGTAGAGAATGACATTTCAATTATCTTTCATTTAAAATATGAACACATTTGTTTCGCTTACCGTCCAATCTATTCAAACACATTTATGTTAATTCACTTGTATTTCTTTTTAAGATTCTCCCATTTCCTGTGTCCCTGACAGCCTCCCCTACACTCCTTTTATAGGCGCATTGATCCTGTGTATACAGAAATAATAATTCAGGTCATGTAATGCCTCTCAACTAAAGCATCCCACAGTTATAATTAGTAGATAAACAATCAAAACAGACAAACACCAAACAGAAATCACCACCTTCTCAGCAGAGGTAACAATCATAGCTATTCAAATCTATGTTGAGGAACATTTAGTTTGAGGGTAACAAGATATATACATAGGGTAAAGAGAGCTATAAAAGTGTTGGTTCATGACAAATAAGTGAATATATTATAATATGTATATACTAAGGCTTGTAAATAGACAATATGTAGGTATTGTAAAACGTCCTGTTTCAAAAACACTCAATTTCTTCATCTTACTTTAGTTGTAAGCAACCAGTTTTATATGCACGACTGCCACTTAGCCTAAATATATTCTCGCATCAAATGCATAAGTGCAATGGATTGTGGGTAATATATACAACTCCAGTGTCCGTAGTTGTTCCCCTCGCTCCCTCAAACCTCTCAGCATCACTCAGTTTCTCAGACAGATGGATCAACTCTTATATGGGCAGCGAAAACTCTCCTGAGGAACTAGTGGCACACAGGACTAATACAAAATCACCTGGGTGTTACTTCGGAAATGTTTCAAGGAAATTGTATTACATTGGAAAGTGGTAGTCGGTAGTTCGGCTCCCTTTTGGCTAACTTGCTTATACTGTAAAGCGCAGGCAGAAAAGGAGGCAGTAAAAAGTGATAAATGAAGTGGCTAATCTCATGAGGAATATGAACTTAAAGACTCATTTTGGAAAGTTCAGTTTGTTTTATTAAACCTTTTCAAACTATTCAATCAATGTTTATTTATATAGCCCAATATCACAAATGTTACATTTGTCTCAGTGGACTTCACAGTTTGTACAGAATATCAGTATGACAATACGACACCCTCTGTCCTTAGACCCTCTGTCCTTAGACCCTCACATCGTACAAGGAAAAACTTCCAGAGAAAACCCACAGTTTAAAGGGGAACATGGGAGAACCCTCAGGGAGAGCAACAGAGGAGGGATCCCTCTCCAGGACGGACAGACGTGCAATAGATGCCGTGTGTAATTGGAAGAGTAATACATTTGCAACATAGGTAGAACCAAATGTTTTGGAAACTGCAATGTGTCTATAATAAAGAAGATGCAATCACGAGGATGTCATCCATGTGGGCCTCAGGACTTGCAGGACTCAGGACCACAGCAGCAGGATCAGCCACGACTCAGGATCCCGGTGTATATAGACACCAAAAATAAATTTGGGGAAGCTGGGTTATTGGGAACATGAGAGTACACAGGTACAGACAGAGAGAAGGAAGAAGTAAGGTGTCCCCCGACAAACTAAGCCTATATCAGCAAAACTAGGGGCTGAATCTAATCAGCCCTAACTATAAGCTTTATCAAAAAGGAAGGTCTTAAGCGCACTCTTAAAAACGGATAGGGTGTCTGCCGTCCGAACACAAACTGGAAGCTGATTCCACAAAAGTGGAGCTTGATAAGANCCAAATCGTTTGAGACCCACTGAGATAACTTAGACTAAAGTTTACAATATAATCACTCAGCGAGTCCTTTACCTCCCTGAGCTGATGTTATCTCAGCCTCTCAGTCCGACAGGAGAGGACTCTCCCTCTCCTTATTGTTGAAAAAGCTTCTAATCTCCGTTAGCTCCGAGCTAGCACCAGATACTAACAACAACCCCTGTAACTCTCTCTGTCTCGCTCTGTCTCTCTCGCTCTGTCTCTCTATCTCTGTCTCTCTCTCTCTCTCTCACACACAAACTGCGCTCCTGCCACACACACAAACAGACGCTCCTCCTTGACGACGACCACTTGCGTAAAAAAAAAAACACATTTGAAAAGTGGGGGGGACACAAACGAGATTTTGAAAAGTGGGGGGGACATGTCCCCCCTGTCCCCAGTGGAAATTACGCCCATGGGTATACAATACATGTTTAAATGGCATACTGTAGTGTGAATATGAGCAGCTCAATTGTGGGAACTGCATTGTGGGAGCGAAGCGTAGATTTGCTCGCATTGCTGGCGACGAAAGTTGAGCAATGTTCAACTTTTGAAGCTTCGGCGGAAGCGTCAGCCAATCGAATAATATGCCAGTACAAGCTCTAGCCAATCAAACCGCTGCTTGTGTGTCCGGGGCGGGAGATTCATGTGATGTAGGTTGTTGGTCGAGTTTCAGCGTCCCCCGCCGGCAAGCGATAACGCACGCCGCCGTGTGGACAGGCCGTTAAAGCAGGACAATGAGGTGAGAGAGAAATCTAAGAAAGATAAGGGTCAAAGAGGCNGCAGGGAACGAAGATGAGACGAGACAGAAAAGGAAGTGGAGAGAGATTCAAATTATTTCACTGCATGTCTGGTACAAATTAATAGAAGGTGTTTGATACCACACATACACACGGTACCGCCGGGATGTGTGTGAGTGTTCATGAACAAGACTGAATTATTCAGAAGCGAGCTGGGACTCGCTGAGTAAACATTAAGTCGAAATAGAGATGCGACTTCACACACCGTTGTACACAGACAGACAGACAGACAGACAGACAGACAGACAGACAGACAGACAGACAGACAGACAGACAGACAGACAGACACACAGGGAGACAGACACACAGGGAGACCTCTCCTCTGGGACCCTCACACAGATGGGACAGGAAATGTGTCACTGGGGCACAGTCAGACAGCGGCGGCCATCTTGGTGCCACTGATCCAGCTAGACTGTGTAAACCCCGAGGGAAATGACAGTCTGATTTTTCCAGGTTATCGACCCCATTAACTGCTGTTTCTCCGTCTTTCTGCTGGACTGAGTGTTGACAACTTGCCTGATAAAACGTGTGAAAGCGTGGAGAGTTGGGGCACTCATCAAGGAGGATTTGCACCTGCAGAAAAAGGGTTCACTGGATTGATTTGAAATTGATAGTCATAATTAGTGGGAGTGAAGTAAATCAGACATGATATGCAGTAAGCAACAGAGCTGTAATGCTCTGTAATGAGACTGTTATAAATAGACCTAAAGGCTATTTGATCTTTCTTAAATTCACAATGTTGAGCTCTCATATTGGAGTCTCGGCATGTTGTTTACATGCATATATTTCTCATAAAATATAATCCATGAATGTGTTTAAATAAGTAGCTTACAGTGATAAGAGTGACAAGATTAAACAAAACCATACTTTGTATTCTTCCTTCATACATGAGTGACAAGCGAGATTTTGCCATCGATTGTCATGTCTGAGTAAATTAAAACTGCTGTCTGTATGTTATTCTTAATAGTAATAATAATAATATGGATAATTTCTACTCTATGTTATTTTCATAGTTTTCTTGGAATTTCACATTATTTCTGTTTAATCTTTGACTTCTCCGCTCTTCTAGGATTAGTGAGTCTGACGGCAAGAATAAATCTCCAGCTTTTCGTTATCCCGTGTTCCTCGCACTCTTCTTCTGCTGCGTGTTTGCTCGCTGCGCTCGGCTGCTGGAGCTGGGGAACATGGGATAGCTGTCTAACCCCCCCGTCACCTGTGGAGATACGCCGGATGGATGCACCCTGTGGAAATTAACGCCGAGATTATGCAAATCCAAATTGAACTGTGAAGTTAAGAGGCTCGGCCCAGTGACCTCGTCATCTCACACAGGCGGATCCACATACAGCGCTCAAGTGCATGCACACACACACTCACACACATAGTAATAAATGAATACACGTGTGCAAAAACACAGCGACATGAACAGAGAGTCACAAATCACAGCTCTTTCCTTCCTTTGTCCCTGTTTGTGTGTACTTGTGAGTGCATGTGCCTCTCCTGCCTGCAAGCATGAGCTGAATTATAATTTGGTCATTAGTCCCGTGTCCTAAATTAGCACACACACAGTCACATGTGTGCACAGGCCACTGGGGTTCCAGCTGCGACAGCATGAGTTCATGTGCAGCCTCCACAAAGAACAATTTGGACTAAATGGAGAAAAACAAATCATTTTCCGAGGCAGCACTGTGACATAAATAATGATATATCCAGCCTTCAAAAAAGACAAAATAATGAAAACTTACATTTTAGACTGTGCTGCACCCAGAGCTGGGTTTGCAACACATATATAATAAGGTATAATTATAGATTTACACGTGCCAAAAGTGCAGAAAACACATCCCAGCGTGTAAGCAATGAGATAACATGCATAGACCCGTATCGTAAACCAAACATAACATGAGCAAAATCATGTTAAACACAGAGGTAATTGGATAAGTGATGGCTGATCCATGCTCAGTGTTCTGTAAAACGCTGTTACATGCAATGAATAATAAGGCTGGTTTCAAAACAGCACCATGCCATTTCACTGTCACGGGAAAAACAACATGGGAGATTGTCTCGCATTTTGAGTATTGATCGAAAATAGGCTGTAATATCCAACAAATATGAGAATTAGTGCACATCTGCTAACACAGAACATCACTACATCTACATTTGCTCAACACATACATCAGTTTAAGTCTAAAAAGGAGCACGACATCCACCTGGGGAAATGCAGAATTTGAGGAGGATGAATATGTCCTTTTGCCTGTCCTCTGTGACAGGTGACAGGTGACAGATATTCACACACACTGATACATTCATATGTGTTAATGTAACAGCACTCACTTTCACACACATCGCCTCACACGTCCTAATCATATTTAAGGTTGCACACAGTGATTATAAACGCTGGCAGAATGTAATGGTCGGCTCAGCAATCCCCTGACATTTCAGCTGCTAAGTGTATTTTTGTGTGTTTGTGTGTGTGTGTGTGTGTGTGTGTGTGTGTGTGTGTGTGTGTGTGTGTGTGTGTGTGTGTGTGTGTGTGTGTGTGTGTGTGTGTGTTAACAGACAGGCAAACAGCAGTGTGTGTGGGTGGTGTTAGAAAGAGTGGTGGCGTAGATGTGGACTGGAGAGAATATTAAGTTGAACCTAATATTTGTTATTTAAACGTAATAGTATTGCTTTCAACTAAGCTAATACAGTTATGTGGAATAAAAGCATAAAACTTGTAATTTTTAAGTCCATTTTTCAGTGTAGACGGAGAGATTAAGTAAGCGGGAACTAAAAGAGCAAAGGTAAGTCAGAGAAGTCAAGGCAGAAGGCGAGAGAAAAGCTGGGATTGTGTGAAAGAGAGATATCTACGAGGATCTCCAGGTTGTGACCATCATCACCATCAAAGTGTGCCAATGTCTCATCACCTCATGTCTTATCATCATTTAATAGATTTCTCCTTTGGCCCCAATACAACTGAGTCAAAAGATATTTCATCGTTATATCAGATTTAGTTTCAATTTATTTCCATTTGGTAGAGTAAACAAAAGTATGTGATCCTCCCATCCCCTCTCACGTGGTGACACCCCTCACACTAGTTGCCTGGTAGGGTGTGAATATTATTATAATGACAATACAAATAATACATTTGACACAAGAGTAAAAATATATAAATGTTTGTTGAAGTATCCTAGCGTTATAATCAACTTCATGGGCTATGATGATTATCTTATAGTTGTTTCATTATTTCAATTTAATTTGGTTTGTGGAGGAGAACACATGGTGGATGTTACATACTTTAAATCAGAAAAAGTAGTAATGGCTGTTTTTTGTTTGGCTTTTATTCAGTCAGTAAGTAATTGGATAGGTAGCGTTAGCTTAGTAGCTACTGTTGCTACTTTACATTGTTAACTGTTATTTATATACTGATTATCAAGAGAATAACAGTAACGCAAATAGAAATAGATGAATATTCAATTAATGAAATGATTGTAAGGGTTACTCATTGTTCTTCTGGAATAAATAAATAAAGGCAAAATGGTAATAGTCGAATAACCGTATCTGTGCAGAGATGGGAGAAAGAGGCGAAGTCCCTCCCTTTCCGGAGGAGCTCCATGCGGACTTATTTCGGGAAAAAGTATGTATTGAAGTCAATGGAGAGAGAAAGATTATCTTTTATTAATAATTTTATAATTTTTTTGACTTGGAAAATTATCTTTTAGATTGACAAACATCATATGTGTAATTCGTGGCACAATTCAAACGGGATCGAAAGATAATCTTTCTCTCTCCATTGACTTCAATGCATAACTTTTCCAAAATAAGGTCCCATGGAGCTCCACCGGAAGGGGAGGGACTTCGCCGAGAGTTACACATATGATGTTTGTCATTTTAAAAGATAATTTTACAAGTCAAAAAAATAAAAATGTGTCGACACTTTTTTTTTGTGAAACGCTCAATGAACTACATCTCCCGTCTCGCACCACACACCAAGACGGCCGTCACGTTGGCACATTTCACTTCTTTCTTTCAGAATGAGGCGGAAAGTATTAAACGAGGTGAAAATCACTCCAAGTCTGGGCAAGTTGAGAGCTGTACACACACAGAAGGGGAGTTAGACGGTTCCATAAAAGCCAGCATGCGGGACCGGGACTAGCATGCTGGCAGTCAATCAAACTAGAAATAAATTAAAGAAGCCCCCACACCAAAAAAAAAACCTCTACAAACCATTATCATAGACTTAAGACCCTTTGACATGGATTCAACTTTTAGGGGATTTGACTCTCTACATGTGTGCTTCCCTTCATCCTCTCCACGATTTGCTGTGACGTGTCTCCCTACGTTAACATTTCCTCTCTCGACCCCCTCGTATCTTTGCTGTTTCTCATCCCCCCCACCACTTCCGTTCACCCTTCATTTTCCAATGACACAGAGGATCATGTCCTCTCCCTGGGGAATGAGATGTAACTTAATACGGGTCAGTGATACACAGACAAAATGTCCGCCCCACCCCTAACCCAGTTAGTCACTGACACCGAGAGGGTGGAGCTGGGGGGGTATTTGGGAGTATAGAGATACTGTAAGCATAAGTCTGTGTAGCTATATGTATATGTACGTGACGCCGCAATGATTAGTCATGGAGTAGATACCTCCTGTCACAGCACGCTAAAAGGGTCATCATGACCTTATAGCACACTTCCCGGCCTCTGCAACACGCCTTAAAAATGCTGACAGGCAGATAATGGTAATGATGATAAAGGAGGATCCCCAGTTCTCTTTCGTTTATGGATGATTACGGCAAGAATGTTCAAATGTCAATCCAAACATGTCCTTGTTTCAGGGTTCAGAGGCTTCTTATGCATATCATATGGCGCCGGTGATGATGGCTGCCGTGTCTTTGGCTCCTCTCCAACTCTGCCTTTTTTTCGTATTAGTTCAGTGTTTGTTAACCCATTTCATCTGTTTTATTGTGTTGCACTGTTAGAGGAGCCTGTGACCTAATATTTTCGTTTACATATCTACACTGTAGCTATGTACAGATGACAATAAAAGCCTTGAATCTTGAGTTCTGTAGATGTTTTTTTTTATTAAGGCCACTCGAATGAAGGACAATCATTTATCAGCTCCCCTCCATGCAAAAAGCAGCTGAGTAATCCTAGTCTGTTGGGATTAGCAAGCCTATGACCTTGATTGGGACTGGCCGGCATCAATATAGCGTGTTGATCGACCAGTGAAAGCACACAAAACTCTCCCCCCTGACAGAGGCAGATAAACAAAACAGAAAGACAGCCGAGCCTGTTCTCATATGACCCTGCTCTGAATTCAGTTATTAGTTTCTGTTTGATTTTTTAAAAAGTGCTTATTACAGTTTTGCATTAGTTGGCCAAGAGTAGCCTTTTCTATTTGTGCTGGGGCTAGAATTTGTCGTTCAGTTGGTTTACCTTGTGAAGCTCCGAAAAAACTGTTGCTTTCCACTAATTAGAGCCCAAGAGATGCCACTTCACAACAACAACATTGCTGCTTTTCCCAGCAACCCCAGCACCATTTTCCTCACAACAATAACATCAACAACAGCGGACTGTGTCAGAGTTTATGTTGCTCTTTTACCGTTGAACCAGATTGAGTTGCAAGCATGACTTCTCCAACAACTTTCTACACTTTATCATGATCAGTCCAGTAAGTAGGTTATTGCTTCAATCTCTGATGTATGTTCCTCTTGGTGCCAGCAATGCAAAGAGTTGGTGCCCGATTTAAACCACTTTTTGTGTCCGAGAGCCGGCGCTTCAGCAGATGAAAAACAATAAACTGGTTTCAAATCGGGCTCTGGCTCCAAATACACCATAAAACAGCCTCAGTGGACAAGGGGCCGAAGAGGGGGACCGCTCAAAACCTTCAATACTAGGAGTCTCGACAATGAACGAAGGAACATTAGTGCAATTTCTTAAAAACAAGTGTGCTTGGTGTAAAGTGGTTTTAAATGTATCTTGTAGTTTTCACACGATACAAACAAGGACAAATTATTATGCAGAGATATTTAGAACCGAGTCATCGAACCACATGTAGTGTTGGATATATGAAAATAATGATTGTAATGTGCCTACACACAAGGGTCAGGTATCTGTGGGTTGCTAATGGTGGGCCAGTCACTTTTAAAAGGTGTTAGGATATTTTAAATGCACCATACAGGCTCTTTTTGTGTCCCCTTCATAGACAAACAGGCGGGAGTGCTGTGCTTATCTCACAGTTTAATGAAGCAATCGAGTTGATGTGTCCATTATCACTAAGAGAAATCAAGAACTGTGTGGCTAATCTCCATCAGTTTGTTTACCTCTTTAATGAGCAACATCTTAAGAGAGGCTTGTATGAGAGCAGATGCTGCAGTGTGTGTTCCTGGAGCGTCGCCTGCAGCCACTGTTTCCTGCTGCTCGCTGTTCGGCAGACACTACTCTGAAGCTGGATTAAGTTTTTATGACACACCTGTCTTTATTTGTGTTCCTGCAACATCTTCTGCCCTTTGGAAACATCATTATGTGTCCCCTGAAGTCAGAAGTAATGGTTCAGCACAAGAGCCAGTCACGGTTCAGTTCAATTGTTATTGTGATTCTGCTTATTTTGAAGTGAGGCCATGCAGAACACAATCAATGGGAATAAATGCACTCACACAGCTAGAGAAAGTTCTTAACAGAGGAAGAGATTGTTAAAGTATGTACCTGTGTCTTTTAAGTGAGGGAAAAATGTGTTTCACGGTTTTTAGATATGATTTTAAACTGAAAACCTACCGATATTTAAACATTTAATGCTATTTTTCTGATTGCTGTTTTTATATCCAATGGTGGCCGACGGGTGCAAACGCATCAAATGGCCAAAAACACTTAAATTAGAAGCAACACACTGCATATTCAAAAACGATACAGATATAAAAACAAAACAAATTAAGAAACATCTTCACCGCATCACTTTTTAGCTTCTCCTGGTTTTTTCCATTTGGTTTTGAGGTTTCTTGCAACATTTTGAATTTGCAGCATTTCAATTAGCGCTTTCACACCGCAGTACTTTTCCCACAAAGGTTCATCAGAATTTAGATTCCGAACTCAGATCGCGTTCACACCGGAATAAGTCACTGGGGGAGGATTAGTCAAATGAAGCCGCTGACGTCATGATGTCTTCTTCGGGTTTACTGGCAGGCCGCAAACAACTTCACGGCGTATACTGCCACCCGAAGTCCCCGGAGTTAGGGACTGGCTTCAGTAGAAGCTGCTGGGACTCCCAGCAGCTTCTACTGAAGCCTTCCGAGTAAATCGCCAGAACGCCGACACCACACATCTTTTGTGTTGCCATAAGTTAGTCTCTCTGCGTTTGTGCTAATGCTAATGCTAATGCTAATAATGCTAATGCGAGGATAATAAAATGGCAGCTTCACAAAACTTTCTGTGAGTTTTACGGGCCGTGGTTTGCAATCCGCCCAGCCAATCAGACATAGGAACCTTTTTCTCCCAGGAAAGTCCCTGCTCTCTAGCAGTGATGGAAAAAGGGGTAAAAAGGTTCTCATGAACTCATTTTAGTTCCGGATTTTTTTGTTGTAAACGTAACATTTTGGAACTAAAGTGGGAAAAGTACTGCGGTGTGAAAGCGCCTATTATGCAGCTTTTTTAGTAAACGCTGCCCATATTTGTCAAGTT
>NW_011344304.1:107725-109144 GCF_000735185.1 Notothenia coriiceps
GTTCCGGATTTTTTTGGTATGAACCAGACTGTATAAAGGTGTGAACACAACATTTCGGAACTATATCGGAACTAAAGTGGGGAAAGTACTGCGGTGTGAAAGCGCCTATTATGCAGCTTTTTTAGTAAACGCTGCCCATATTTGTCAAGTTGGTGAAAATGTTTCTTAAGTTTGGGCACATTTGTGTTTTTATATTTCCATCGTTTTTTAAAGTGCAGCACGTTCCTCCGAATGGAAATTGTTTTGGACGTTTTAGCGCGTTTCCACCTGTCGGCCCCCGTACATTTGACATCAACAACTAACCTTTAATCACACCACCATATAGCCACCATACCCCCTTCACATAAACAATGCTGATGTAATTTTTCTGAAAGTGATCACCTCCATGCAAATTGTATGCAAATATAAGCAGAGCATGCAGCATCTGAATCCTGTGAAACATTCAGCAGCTCTGCAGGGAGCAGCAACTTCAGGAAGGAGGAGCTTTTATATCTGATCCTGGAGTACAAACTGAAATACAACGTGTTCCTCGAGGAGCAGGAGGGAGGCAGAGGACAAGAATGCAAAAGAGGGAAAACAGGGGAAAGACTAGTTGTTTGGAGAAAAGCTTAAGGCCCGGACACACGGCCGTCGGGCAGTCGGGCCAAATAAATCACTCTGATTGGCTGTTCAGCTAGCGAATCAGTGCATGAGAAGCGAAACAGAAGTGAGGGACGTAAACAAACGCTTTAAGAAGGCACGAAGAATGTCTTCCGCAAGCAACACTCCAATGGCTGATAGCTCCAGTACCGCACGAGACATGTTTTCGATGGACGAGAGTGAAAATGGAACGCACACGCTATTTGTTGTTTGTTTATATCACGGAGTCTGTTCTTCTTCTCTGTCTTCCGGTTGTGCCCGCGTTTTGAATGCGGAATTACACGAACCCGCTGATTGGCGGCGTGGTGCTTGGCCTAGGGTACATGGTCGAGTAGTTGTCTCCTAGTACGTTGCCTAGCGACGTATGCGGACGATTGCTACTGGTCGGCGGAATCTTTACAGTCCTTCTAGCGGAAAATATTCAGTTCATATGCTTTTTGCATCGTGTTCCGTTGCGAGGCTTGCTAGGCCACGGATAAGCCGGAGACTGTGATTCTTTTCTTCGGCTGTACCTAAGCTCATGGTTGTCTGTCGTCTCCGCTGTCTGTTGAGAGCGTGTGAGTGCCTTCGGTCCTCTGGATGACACTGCATATTGCGGTTCTTTGGTGTCTGAAAGTTTGTAGGTTGTTCAGTTTGGCAATCGATTGATGGAAGACCAGTGCTCTCGTTATTGCAGTGCCTGAGGGTGTACGCAAGACATCTAAAGGGTCGCCCGTGCTTGACCTTAACAAGCTACGGGATAGATCCTCTCACGGTTCGTCTACTTTGTTAGGTACTAGA
>NW_011344304.1:109189-130408 GCF_000735185.1 Notothenia coriiceps
CTAGAGTTAGCAAAGTCAGCTCAAGAACCATTTACGATAACGTAGCAAAACATTTTACGAATAAAGCACTCATTGGTTTCAATGTGAGATGAGTTGAGCAGTTTTGTGAACGCAAATGGCAGTGTATTCTGAACACGGCTAAGAGTTTTCAGCCATTTCAGAAAATTATAGCTATCAGCTAAAGGGTAACAGCTAAGATAAAAAAAAAGTGTAACTTTCAGAATGATATAACATCTGCTAAGAGTTTCAGTGGAGTTTCAGATAATTGATGTTTAAAGTAAAGCGATCAGCACGATTAACATCATTATCTTGTATTCCAATTTTGTGGCGCTTTTTTAGAATGATCGATGGTCCCATTTCTAAGACTGAGCTCGCTTTCCAGAACCGGCAATTGTGTGCTGTGAATGTTAATTTACCAAATATCTGAATTGAGACCATTGATAGCTCTAAACATTCAATACAATCAGTGGGCCTTCCCGCGAAGCAGACCACAGGGCCTTCTTGTGAATGAGTGTGTCAAAGTCATCACAATTACATTAATTAGTATAAAGAGGTATGCTAATCTAAAAATTTTACAAAAAAAAGTGAACCATCACATGTGGCAATCGACCATTATAGGAATGACAATCTTTTTTTTACAGTAATTAATAAGACAAAATAAAAATCTCTGTGATGTTTTCCTTTTTCAGGTGAAAGACCCAATTCAGATGCAACTCAGTGCAACATGAGTTTCAATCGTCAGAAATACCCTTCTCCGGCAGCGACATGAGAAAATCGCAGCCAGCGGTGAGTGTTCGCGGCCGGGAGGTTGGACGAAAAACCGATTCCGTATCATATCTTCATTTAACTCTGCGGAGTCGATTAAAGGGGGGGGGGGGGCGAGGGGCGGCGTGCCCCCGGGGGCCCGCCATGCTTCCATGAAGCAAACCTAACCCTTGAGCGCTGCTGTCTTTGTAATGCAGGAGAAAGCCATTCAGGAGCCTGTGACCAGCTGGTAACATGCGTTCATTCTTCAGAAGTGACCACATGAGGAGAGCGGCAGCAAGAGGCTCCAGCCAGCGGAGAGAAGCCCTAAAGAGATGTGAGACCTGGCCAACAGGTTCAGCTGAGCCGTTTACTACCCCTGATTATTTAATATGATATTTTGTAAATCGAAAGCTTAAAGGTGGGGTAGGTTACATTCACTTCAGAAACACTTTTTTGTTATACTTCCATGGAATTCGCTCTTACATCCCGATAGCGATGAATAAATTAAATGCTTTGACAATGAACATATATACAAATATTTAATCTGTGGAAGCCCGTGGCGGCTGTAAAAGCACGACGGCAATGATCTGCCTTGGCCCCGCGGCCAGATAATTAGATGGCCTAACCTGCATGTCAGCGCTTCCCATCTCGTGCTCAAACTTTTATTCCGTGCCCTCCCAATTGGTCATGTGCGCATTCGTGTGTGTTTGAGGAGGGGGCTCCTGTCAGGAGAGTCTGAAGGAAGGGGGCCCCGATATTACTCGGTTGTGTACTTTCTAGGCTTACTCCGAGCTGGTTTCTCGCCATTCTACCTTTTTAAAAGGGTGTTTAGCACAACTGGCTTACATCCCGACGCGCGCGCGCGCGACTCTCCACAAGATGTAAATGATCCACATAATGCTATATAATGGAAAAAAGTAAATTATGTGGACGTCTCGTTGCGTTAACCATATCTGCCAGTGCACTTTGTCTTTTAACCAGCCAGGAAGACATTGATTTAGTACTACCAGTGGACAAAAAAGTAAATTTAGTCAGCCCAACCAATTGTGCAAGTTTCTCCCCAGCTTAAAAGATGAGGGCCTGTAATTTTCATCACTAAGGTACACTCTCAACTAATGAGAGACAGAATGGCAAGAATCCAGGAAATCACATTGTAGGAATTTTTAATTGAATTAACTTCGGTAAATTCCTCAGTAAAATAAGTTTTTGAGTCAGCTAAAAACAAACAAACAAGCACATTTCCTGGCTCCTCACCAGACCTTGTAACTTCTTCTTTAAGAGGCTCCTCTGTCCTCCACCTGTGTTACTGTATTAATTAGGCACTTGTTCAACTCCGTTACTCAGGTAATATAAAGAGCAGCCTTGTCGCACAACGCACACAAGCAGTCAGCAGGCTCCAAACCCCACTATGGCCCAAGACGCAAGCACGAGCCTGTCAAAGGAGCACCAGAAACAAAATTTGTGACCGTACTGCACCAGGCTGGGAAGACTGAATCTGCATAGGTTAAGGCAGCTTGGGTCGTGAGAGAAATCAACTGTGGGAGCCAATTATTAGAAAATGGAAGACATACATATACCACTGATAATCCTCCCTCGAGTCTGGGACTCCACTGAAGATCTCACCCCGTGGGGTCAAAAATGTCACAAGAACCGGTGAGCAAAAATCCCAGAACCACACGGGGGGGACCCCTAAGTCCCAATGACGCTGGCAGAAGAGCTGGGAGCCCAAAAGTAACAAAGGCCTACGCATGACATGTAACACACTTACGCCGCCAGGGACTCAAAAATCGCTGTAGTGCGCAGACGTGTCCGACCCCTGCCTTAAGCGCGTAGCATGTCGCAGGCCCCGCGTCTGAAGTTTGGCTAAGAGAGCATTTAGATGATCCAGAGAGGATTGGGAGAAATGTCATATGTCCAAATGAAAAAACCAAAATAGGAAACTTTTTGGTAAAACTCCAACCTAGACGTGTTTGGAGGAGAAAGAATGCGAGTTGCATCCAAAGAACACCATAGCTACTGAGTGAAAACAATGGGGGTGGAAAACATGCATGGCTTTGGGCTGTTTTTCTGCAAAAAACGTGGCCTGGGTCTCTCAGCATGACAATGATGCCCAAAAGCAGCGACCCGCCCGGGCAACAAAAGGAAGTGGCTCTCGTAAGAAAGCATTGTCAAGGTCCTAAGAGTGGGCCTAGCCAGTCCTCCCACGATCCCTCAACCCCCTATAGAGAAATCTTTGGAGGGGGTTGACAAAGTCCGTGTTGCCCAGGGCGAGCAGCCCCCAAAACATCGCTGCTCGTAGAGGAGGATGTCTGCAATGGAGGCAAATGGACGCAAAATAGCGCAGCAACAGAGTGTGAAAAGCCTTGTGAAGACTAATAGCAAGAAAACGTTTGAGCCTCTGTCCATTGCCGAACAAAGGGTAATATACCACGAAAAGTATGTGAGGATTAACCTTTTGTTATTGACCAAATACTTATTTTCCACCATAATTTGCAAATAAATTCTTTAAAAATCAGAAAATGTGATTTTCTGGATTTCTTTTTTTCTTTCTCATGTTGTCTCTCATAGTTGAGTTATACCTAGGATGAAAATTGCAGGCCTCATCTTTTTAAGTGGGAGAACTTGCACAATTGGTGGCTGACTAAATACTTTTTTCCCCCACTGTATCTATTTTTAAGCCTAGACTGAGTGATTGAAAATGAATGAATCTTAAATTCCTTTTGTAATGTCTGAAGTCGCTTCTTAAAGTATCTTTAAATAAAACATTTGTTGTTGTATCTTTCAGTATTTTTCTAGGACAGACCGACTGCTTAAGCACAAGCGAACCTGTGGAGAAGCCATAAAGAAGGGGCTGGATCCCGGGATGATGGATCTGGGTTGTGTAGACTTGGGACATGGCAGCTATGGAATAACTCAGGAAAACATTGGGAATATTGGTAGGAAGAGAGGAAGGTCCAAAAATAATGGAGAGGGAGGGGAGCGCAAGAAAAAGAAGGGGGATGGAGGAGGGTCGAGGGAACAGCACATTCAAGGGGCTGTACCTGGGGGCTACAACATCCATGATTACTCTGTCGAGAATCCAACGGTATCTTCCTCTACTGAGCCAGGACCCAGCATGCAGCAGGGCCACCATGCCCAGGCTCCAAAGATGGCATTCAAGAAGGCTAATCGTAAGAGCCTTGAAAAGGGGGGTTTGGGACAGGCCAAAGCTGACTCGTTGGAGCAGAGCGGGGGCATGGATGGTCTTGGCCTCATGCAAACCAATGGAGCTAAAGTAGAGCCCACCACCAGCAGCAACTACGACGACGCCATGCAGTTCATCAAGAAAAGGCGCTACCTTCACGCAGCAAACAATGCAAACTCATCAGGGCCAGGGGTTGCTGGGATATCCAGCAGTGAGTATGATGTCGGTGTCGGCCACTTGTCTTCCCAGCATTCTGTAAATCACGGCGTTGTTTCCAGTGCCATGGACAGTGACGCTCCTCTCTGTCTCGACAAGTCGGGCATCCCAGACGAGGTGCTGCAGAGCATCCTGGACCACTACACTCAGAAACCAGAGGGCTCGCACCACGACGTTCACTTTGACATTGGCGACCATCACGTGGATCTGCACCCCGTCTCGATAGACGGCGCTGACATCGGCCACAGCGCCGACACCCCCAGCCCGTCTGGAGAGAAGACGGTCATGATGCACGAATACTCTCGCTTCCTGCTGCAGGCGTTGGAGCGCACCAGCCACAGTGCCAGCTTCCCTCTGGGTCCTCCCGCCTCAGGACCCTTCACCAGTTCCCACCAAGGAACTCTCATCTACGCTGACAAGAACATCTACACTACGTCCCCGATGGAGTGTGGGTACGGCCAGTCGGTGGCCTCGCCTTCGCTGCCCTCCTCTGTGCCAAAGTCTCACTTTGCGATGCTGACAGGGTCCTCACCACAGCACAGCTTCCACCTGAGCGGCCTGGAGAACTCCACCCACCAGCAGCTCACCCCTTCTCAGGAGCTTACCGACCAGATGGAGAAGCAGCACTCCTCCACTCCCCCCTCCTATCAGATCAGCCCATCTGACCTGAGCCGCCATAAGGAGCAGCTGCCCGGCAAGAACGGCACAGTTGTCTACCCTCTGGCCCCCTCGCAGGATCTGGCCTCTCTGGACTCCTCAAAGCCTTCCTACCAGATAGAAAACTTTGCCCAGGCCTTTGGCTCCCAGTTCAAGGCAGACGGCCGCGGCTTGTCTTACGGCACTGACAATGGCGGGGAGGTGGATCACAGGATACGGACGCCTGTGTCTCAATTCTCAGGGTATAGTAGTTTGTTATCTGATGTCAATGAGCCAGTAAGTACAGGTTCCAAAACTACAACAAGCCAAAGCTACAGATGAGATCCTGAGAGGGAGAGAACACTCGTTAAAGTGGATGTTCTTGTTTGAATCTTTTTTAGTGCTCCTATTTTATTATTGTTATTGTTGTTATTATTATTATTATTTTTTAAGTGTCATCTTTCTTTTAATTATACTGATGCTCTATTTTTGTGTGCCCAGTCCTCTCCCAACAATAAGCCTGCGAGGCTTCTTGCAAATGCAACTTTTTTTTAAGTATCTGGTATTTTTAAGTTAAATATGTATTTACTGTTTATTCTTGTCATATTAGTGGCATTAGGACTGGTCAAGAAATGATGAACTGAAAGAACTTTTACTAAGTAGAGTTGCACCGGACTTTTTGCTTTTACAATGAGCTGAAGTGTTTGAGCAATCAACTTTACAATTGTAAAATAATAATGAACATAACAAGGATGGCAGGGAATAGCCCAGAGTTGAAATCGCAAAAAAAAAGTTGTTGTCTGTTACAAGGTTTAAAGTATTACTCAGGAAAAAGTGAAAAAGGAGAAGCCTACGGGGTGCAGTGAGCGCTCTTTTCAGAAGTTAGTTTGCGACTTCAAAGAGGATTTTTCTTATGTTTTATTACTTGTTGAATGAGTGTGACACAAACAGACTGCTGCCAGCTCACATGAGCACTGAAAACACTTTCTACTTGGCTATATAGAGATTATGGTACTTTCGTGTCAATGTGAAACTCATGTTTTCTTCAATAAGGGCCATATATATATATCTATATATATTTATAAGAATATATATTAATGTAAAAACAGATTTAATCATTCTGGGGAACTGCCAGTTGAAGTAGAGGAAGAATGGGGGCGGGTTTGGGGGCTAAATGTTGTCCTTGCTATATTTTTGGAGAGCAAAAGTGATGTTGGGCTTTTAATTGGCCAATAGAGGTTGCTGTTGGACAGTGATAGAATGGCCTTCCCCTTTTCCTGCCCCCGCTTCTTCCTCGGTTCTCTTATTTCTTTAAAAGAATCCAATTAGCACTTTGAGCCGTTTTTTCTTACATTGCGTAAATTACCGTGTCAGATCAAGGAAGCTCAAACGTCAGGAATGGACTGGCTTTTGGACAGAGATGAGTTTGGGCATATGCAGAAGGGGTTTCTGGGTTGAACATATTTTCAAGGGGGTATGATGTGGATACCCTTCGTTTTGGTGGCATGGTTTCTATGGGGATGGTGGGCGGGGGGAGGCGGTTGCCGAGTTGATATGGAAAAGTGGGATTTTTCATTCAGATTTTCTCTTTCTCCTTACTTTTAGGGAACATTTAGATTGGGGGGAGGGGGGACTTTTAAAATAAAGTAACATTTAATCGGGATAATGTAAATGTAATTCAAACCTCTAGTTTTAGTTTTGACTTGTTACCCAACTTAGAAGCTTTTGCTTTCTTATTGAATTTGATGACAAATGTGTTAGTGATGAAGTATTTCTCAAGCTGTTACTGAGAGGCAGCCATATGCATTACGAACTAAAAGGTGGCTGACCCAAATGTTTGTAAGCATTTAGATATCTCACATATGCTGGCATTACCGAGCATATTTGTCCCAATAGAAATTGGGTGCCTATTCCTGAGCAGTGCAGGTGCAAAATATTGTCTAGTAAATGTAAAATGTAATTTCTCGCTGATTTTTAAATGTATTTATGCTGTACGATTATTTTGTAAAGACAACAATAAGTACGCAGTCTTCCATAGCTACAACTGTCCGAGTGCTGGACATGATATCACTCTGCTGAATGAGTCTTTGAACCCCTTTATGCCCCAATGGCCTGTTGTTTTAAGCAATCATTGAACATGGCAGAGTGAATGCAATGCTGTAATATCTTAAATAATATGTTGCCATGCTGAATGGTTGAGGCGTGAACAAGAAGTCGCCTCACATATACCTCATATCACAGTAACCCAGGGACGCAGGAGTGACGGTTTGATGTATGTAGCAGAAATGCTGTTGTTTGTGTGTACAAATAAGTCATGTTTCTGTGTGACTAGTTTTAAACATTTGTGTTCATGACATTTATGTGACCCACTAAGACATGATGCTTAAGGGTTTCTGTAATTGTCGGAAGCCAGCCAGTTTTCAGTCTCTTCAGTTCGACCTCTCTCCTCCAGATCTGATTTTCCATATTGTTTCAATATGCTTATTGTTTACAAAACACTAAATCTTGAATGAATTCTGACCCCTGTATACATTTTAATTTTAGTATATTTTCCCCCTCTTTTTTATCACCGCCAAATTTTGTAGCTGATATCTTCCATTTTTATTTTCTTCCAGCTTCTTGTGACACGTTTCACAAGACTGTACTTGTCCAATGAATTTAAAACTGATTAGGGAGAAAAAAATAAAAAAAATACTGTTATCAAGAGCTGTTCTGTCATCCTTTTTGTGAGGAGTGCCGTTATACATGTTGAAGCATATGCATGTATACACTCAAATGAATGTATCAGAGTCTGATTAGGAAAAACTGTCACTACAGCATGTATTCATTCATGTTTGGTAGCATAACGGGCTTACTGTATCTCAGCTGTTTTTTTCCACCACATGGTGGTGTTGGTGTTCTACAAGTGAAAAGTCCTCAGTTATCAAACCCTAATGCCGCTCTAATATGCTTTGGTCCTTATCCATTCTTTATAATTCCCTTTTAGCAACTTTGTCGCTGTTTTATAGATTTTTATGAAGAAAGCATGGACTTAAACTGCATCTCTGCTTGAAAATCTATTAAGTTTTAAATGCAGGCCTGCAGACCCACTCGGCTCATTCAACAGCTCATCTTTGGATTCTAATGCTGCTCATCTTTTTCTTTTAAGACCAGGGCTTAATAGACTTTTGGTTTACATTCACTCGTAAAATGCCATCACACCTCCATAGAACTGCAAAAAACATTGCATGTTTCATCAGGATGCAATATGAAAACTAAAACGTCATCTCTAAATGAGTCTTTCCCTGTCCCGGTTTACTACGTTTCCCCGTTTCCAGGATTTTTAGAGCACATGAAGTGCATCACCGTTAATGTAACATTAACACGGTAAATGTTAGTTTATATGTAGGTTATTTAAGCAAACCATTGGGAAAAAATGAATGTATATATTATTCACTTATGGCGAATCTTAGTCATTCCTTCATTGCTACTGCTTATAAGTTCACAAATCAAGGTACATTTGCAAAACAAACAAAAAACGGAAATAAAAGTCATATTAAAGCCGGCAACGAGTGTCCTCGATACACAAGATGTTGAGTCAATGTAAGTTAATATAGATAAATATGCAACTAAGTATTTCTTTAGTCCCCTCTATCAAGACGCTGCAGCAGAGCCACCACTGCACGTCCAAACAAATATAACCTTTTATATTCACATCAGTGATTTCATATTCTCTAGTTCCCATTTATTATCGCTTCAGGGAATTAATCTTCTTCCTCAAAGTCATTCAAAAAGAGATGTTGTCTTCCCGTCACCAAAGAATGAAACCTGCATTTCATGTGCGTTTATCTTGCAAACATTAACTTTCAAATCTTTCCACAGCTTCTGTTATCCACACCCAAAACCTGCATGATTCAGCACCAATCCCATTTTGTCCAGTGAAGACATGACTGAATAAAATATTGACCTTTGTGATAATGATATGATCAAAGATGTTGTGGATTTGCTATTTCTAAACATTCTAAGAAGTCTGTGCATCATCATGAGTCAGTAAGCCCATTTCACTCATTGTTCGAAAAATGGGGAAGCCATAAAAGTTTTGAGCAAGAATGGTCAAGGTGTGACGTGGGGATTTTATTACCTTACCACATCGTTTTGATGCCAAGATGGTGGCAATAAAACAGTACGCCTTAATTCCTGAGCTGAATGTCTAAGAAGTGCTTTTGAGTGAACGCACTAAGACAGAAGCCGAGTTCATTCTGAGGGAGGTGAACTGTTATTAGTGAGGTCTCTTTCTCCTCCAGAGGACGCAGGTCTGTTGACAGGGCGGATGCGAGAGTGACGGGAATAGGATCTTATCTTCAAAGCTGGGAAGAAGCCACATATGGGGTTGTGTACACAGAGAGATAGTGAATACGGAACAGCAGCAATAAAAAAAACAGGAGTGAGTTTTAATGCTGTAGAATGAGTCATTAGTTAGTTTAATTAAATACAGAATGCAAATAAGTCTTTTTAGGCACACTATTGTTGGCTACAGGAATACAAGTATATGTCCGTTGGTCAGTAAGTATACCACTTTGGTTACAGAATGAAACATTTCAATGACTACTTCATGGATTACTGTTTCATTCTTCACATATATCTAGAAGATGACCATGGCTTTGGTCACTGCGTGATTTTTCGTATCGTGCCACCATGAGATGGACATCTGTGATTTTGAGTAGAACTTTTCAAAATATATTTAAGTAGACAGTTTGACAAGACTTTGTTTGAGACTTAGATGTCCTTTCTAAGATAAATATAAATTCCAATTGGTTACCCCTTCACCTTTACGGCTATTGCCAATGCCATCGGTCCTACTTTGTATTTACCTTCTCATCTGCCTCAACTGTACTTTGTGTTTATAACAGCTCATAAGCAAATGTTAGCATGCAACATTGCTCAATAAGAACATGATGAACATGATACGTGCTCAACATCAGAATGTTAGCTTTCAGATTTGAGCATTTGGCTTGAACACCACTGTGCTTTAGTAGAGCCTCAGAGAGCTGTTTGCACATTTATTCGTCTTTTTATTTTATATTGGGATACAAATATAGTTAACATGTCAAGACTTTGATGTGGTCCACTTAGAACATTTGATCATCTTTATCCAATGTTAATAATTATGAAGTTTTTATTATTAAGTTTGTCTCTCTCTTTGGTTGAAAATATATGCTCATCTAAAAAAATTAAATATTAAGCCGGACAAATATTTTGCTCAGAATCCAGTCCTGAAATAAGACACATCACTAACATTAATATTGGTTGCCAGGTGGAAGAAGTCAACACAATGTATTGAAAAATGGTGCAATGTCCAAAAGCATTTGCATGAGATAAGTGAGGACGGCTATGTGTATGTGTTTACACTGCTGTTCATTCGTTATGTCTCTTATGAAGGAGTGTCCCGCAGCAGAGTCATAAAAGCTGTGCTATGGCAACATAGAACATGTGAAAATATAGTTTGTGAATTTTTATTGTTTATGAATAAATAAAATAGTTGAATTATAATGTATTCGTAGGAGAGCAGTTGTTTTTCAATTGAAAATGTTACTTCTTAGTATTATATTATAAAGATGTAACAGTTTAATTTAAAATGGTCATTTTCAAAGTTTAGAAAATCAGTTTGCATCCTGAAAACTTACCACTGACTAATCCATTTAATTAAGAAATCAATCATTCATTTGTTTGAGCTTCTGATTAATACACATAGCCTACAAATAGTTTCTGTATGACAAACATTGATAAGCAGTCAGGATTGTTTTATTTAGGCTGACAATCTGTTGGGCTTTCAACTGTAATGTTTTTAAATACATATGACCAATGTGATAGTTCTTCATTTATATAAATGTACTGTTCCTCTCATATGTTTGCTTTTGTTCAACATTTGCAATAACCAGTTGTGTCATCCACAATTAAGCAAATGTCAAAACAGTTGTGCAATAAACAGTGACAATGCACTACAGTATATTGCCAAAGAAAGATTATTGTCTATAAAAAGTCAAACGTTGACTGTAATACTGTATTTAGTTACAATGGGTGTAGAGCTCTAGCAGTTTATTTACTGAGTTTTTGTTTTCCAAATGTTATTTTATATAATGTTAGGGCCAAAGCAAAGTGTGTTGATGACAATATTCCACAAAGGCTAAGTAAGAAAATACGTTTGTGATTTGATAAACTGAACTTTTTGAACCCAACTCAAGTACAAATAACAAGGGTCTGTCATCAATTGCTTGTTTACTTCATAAAATAGTCTGTGATGTTACATAAACACTGAAAATATAACAGATTCATTTTTTGAGGAGCAGCCCTATAATTTCCTAACAAAGCCTATTTAGACTGAAATGGTTGAGCCCATTTAGAGGAGAGCAACAGGAAGAAGGCTAAACCATGACATTGACATTTATTATGTTTGAACTCTTGTGCTCTCATTTTCGGACCAGAGTCCGCCGGAAAACAAAACCCTTACAAGGGATATTGATAGCATTGAATTGGATTTAAACTTCACATTTATTTAATAGTTGAGCCGACCTGGCCATCTTTAAGTTCTAACACGGTTGGAACCTCAGAGGACATGGTATTTTAGATAATATCAAATCCCCAAAACTAAGTGAATGTCGATTTTAGTTTTACATTGTGGGAATTTAGGGCAGAATTTAATTGAGTTCTTATGATATGTATACTAAAAAAAAGTGTGTCTGGATGATGTTTAGGTGATTAACTTTATTTAAACATTTGAGATTCACCAGGAAATATTCTCAACATAGGCCTAATTTGATTGGGTATGGATCATTGTGTGGTAGTCATGGTGAAGCCTAATGATAAAGTTCCCTCAGGATAAATAGTCCTGCCCAACATAACATGAGCACGTTCCTTTTTGTTCACTTTTTATTCACAGCTAAACATATACGTTTCGTGCACATATAGCTTACTTAACTTCTGTATTGTTGATGACAGGTTCAAGCTCTGGTTTATGGGTGAAGGCAGAACCGCTGCTCTGAGTGACAGGAGAGCCGGCCAATAAGAGGAGGGACTAAAGCTTTTAATGCTGTCACAGGCTGCAGCTTTCAGTCTGAGCCACCTGTAGCAGGCAGCAGAACAGCCCGGGGAAACAGCTACTGCACAGCACCGTTATCTCACCGTTATACCCACCGTTATACTCACCGTGAAACCGGCGGGACACGGAGCTTCTTCACCGGCCGGTCCTTACAACCGAAGACCGTAAAGATGGTTCTCAGTTATCTGCCTTTTGTGTTTCTCCTGGGCGCTGTCGTTAAAGGTGAGTAAAGTTTACATCCCCACTGGTCAATAGACTGGATCACTTTTAAGTGTGTTACTGACTGTGTATTTATGTTTATTTACCACATATTTTATTTGGAATAAGAGTTGAAGCCTTGAAAAGTAAATTGTTCATGTTACTTTTTGGAACTAGTACAGACTTTATATAGATTGTGACCAGTGGTCCTTTCAAGCAATACAGTTACTACATTATAGTAAAAGCTCTGCATTTAAAGTAAAAGTACAGAAGTATTAACAGTTAAACATATTGTAAACTATTTAAAGTAAGTGTTAGCAGTATGTGTGAAGAAATATATTTGAAATGTGGTTCTTATTTAGGCTATCTCAGTCAGAAAGTCTAATTGCTCATCATGAGTTATGCATGTATAAAATATATTATACCAAAGTATAGAAACGATATCTTAAAATATGTTACCACAATTTCCTTCACTGGCAAATATCCTTTCATCATATTATGTATTAGTAGCCTATGTATGCAAGTGTATATCTATTAAGCACTTTGAGCACCAGGAAAAGCGCTTTATAAATGTAATGTATTATTATTATTATTATTATTATTATTGTTATTGTAATACAATATAAAATTAAATCTAATATAGGTAGATTACCGTGTATTTATTTGTCTTTGTTGGCTATGAGAACAATATAATTTATTTATAAAACATGAGTCTATATTTATATAGTATCATAAATGGCCCCACTGTTTACCACCTTTTATCTAGACAAAGATTTACATAACACAAAAGTTTGACATTAACAAACAAGAAGATCAAAAAAAATGTTTTGCATGGCGACAAAAGCTTTTTTCAGAAAACCGACCAGGTAGAAAGTTTCCCGACTCCTGATAAAATACATGCCTTGGTACATGTTACAAAATGCAAATATCAATAAATTAATAAGTAACTCATAGACAAAATTACAAAGATACCCAAATTAAGTTCCAGAAATGGTGGTTTAGCCTTTGCCTTAAATGGACAAGCATTTGTTCAAGTTCCTTCTTCTTCTTCTTTTTTTTTATTTCTACACATTCATGTGGTCTTTTCCCCAAATAGTCCTAAACTGACTCACTGGTCCATCAGTGTGACTCAAAGCTCTTTGGGGGTGGACAGATGCCAGCGAGGAGGCATTGGTCAGACAACAGCCGGCTCCCTGAAGCACAACACACTCCTCACACAAAGTTTACTCTGTGTGCGCATGAGAGGACCCCCTCGACAGCGTGGTGAAGCTGCCCTGAGGAATTTTGATGAGCTCTCCACTGTACAGACTCCCTCAGCTTACTTGCAGTTAAATCCATTGGTTATCCTTTTTTTCATTATTTTTCACAAGAGTCTGTGTTTCAAGGTTTTATGTATGAAGACTGAGATTCAGTCACTGTCATGTGCCCGAGCCTGGGGGCCGTGTGCATGTTCCCATCCTGTCATGTGTCTTCAGTAGAGAAACACTGGGCTGGGAGGCGATGGAGGCTCCAGTTTGTGGCAGTTTGAGTGTGTCTGAAGTAGCAGTAAAGAGCTCCAGATGCAGAGACCTCCTGAGGCTGGAAATCCTCCTCCTCTGACTCTGGCGCCACATTTTCTTCTGCCCTCTGTAAGAAATCTCCAAGGGAGAGGAGCAGAGCACATTAATGGCTTCCTCTGCTCTCTCTTTTCTCACCGTGGCTGTTTCCTCTCTCAGATCACATTCAGCTTATCATGTGTCATGTTCTGCTGGTTAGTCATCGTTAAGTCATGATTAGAGCATGCAAGGTCTGCTCAGGAGTTAACTGGCAGTTGTAGGAATGTGAAAGGACACAGGCTCATGTCGGTTGGCAACTAATGGTTATTTTAAATATCAATAAATCTCAATTTGATTTACTTGATCAATAGGTAGATAAACGCTTATTCTATGGAAAGAGGCCATGGTAATGTCTTTAATTTGTCTGTGTTGTCTTACAGTTTAAACAACAAGATATTAAATGTAACTCCCATATATGACAATGAACAACTGCAAATTGTTACAGTAGAGCCACAAAACCAAAAGAACATTTGGTATTTTTTCCAAGTGACAGAAACAATTACTCCACTATCAAAATAGCTCCTGCAAAATGTTCTGTTGATCAAGTCATTGTTTTATCATTTTAGCTCACAAACATTACCACACCTTTTGTGGTGATTATTCTATTCTATCAGTCGGAGCAAGGAAGTAGAAATAAGGAAAACAAATGTGCACTTTTTGGCTCTCTATGCCTTTCTTCTTTTGTTTAGATGGCGTTTCGGCCCTCAGTCCTTCTTCAAGATTGGGAGAAGTACAAACCATGTTTAGTTTCAGTGAACACAAGCATTGTTTTTGTACCAGTCAGCTCCTCCTGATCTTGTTTTTGTTTATCTCATCTTCCTCTTTTGATGGACTCTCACCTAGCACGTATTGTTTCTACCTCCACTTCTCATGCACACTTTTGCTGTTTCCTGCCTGTCTTTTCTCCTTGTGTCGCTGCGTCCTTGCTGCTTCCTGTTGGATTAGACCTGCTCTGGGGCAGTAAATCTCACTCTGTAATTGGAAAGCATGTGCTGGCAGAGATTTAATTGGATATGATATGTGCAGAGTCCCTGCTCCAGTCAGGGAGCGGCCATCTGTTACATCCGTGTTACAGTAAGACCCCTGCTTGCTCAGATACAGAGAGCTAATTTGGGTCTGCTTTGTCCTATTGAGGACTTAAACTGGGTACCCTCTGAGGGGAGGGGAACAGCATAAGTACCTACAGTATTACATTATCAGCTGGAATAAATAGAGAGAGAGATATCTGCTAAACTTCTTTGAACTTGTCTGCTGTGCTACAGATTGCAATATTAATTGTGCATCAGGCCTATTTCGCCGGCAGCAGGAAGAGCTGTCAGTCTCAGCCAAGATGACGTTTTCCCAGATGGGAGAAAGAGAGCAATTCCCTAGCAGGACGAAGAGTGTGGCACTTTAATTCGCTCAGTCAGCTTTATTTCTCCACTTTAAAGATACACCCCATTGTCTCAATATTGATAGATCAGATTATCTAACTGACACTAAACACAATTGTGGGATGATTTAATAAAGGCAGTACTCTTAACACCTTATGTTAACAATTTACTATTCAATGTTTTTGTGACATTCCTTATAAATAAGTACACAGTAGTTAAGCTCAACAAGCAATAATAGTATTTTTAAAAAGCAAGCAATATGAAAACATGAATTTTAATATATATATTTTCCAATACTGAATAAATTAATTCACACTTTCTTGTTTAAGTTGGGCAATCCTTTCTAGAAATTTCAAATTGTAAATTGTACAACATTAAAAAGATATTTTCTAGAAATATTCTAAATAATTATTAATAAATTAAAGAACCATAGCTAAAGTTTTTTGTGCTCACAAAACACACAGAAATCCCACAGAAATCAGTGAATTCACTCAACAGCTGGCTTTGATTATGGTTTTAAGACCTTCCCTTCCTCTTTTTCTTTTCTACCCCCCAGCCTTTGACTGTAGGTACTGAGTATTTCCATGACCTAGATTGTGAGAAAAATAGGTATTAATGGGCATCACCATTTTATAAAGCCCATGGGATCATGATCAAATGTCTTGTTCTTTTTATAAAGCCTAAAGATACTACATGTGCCAATCACATGAAACAAAGCAACACATCCAACCAATCTACCATGCAGCTCTTACTGAGTCAATATATCGATATACAATACAAATAATACCCGCACATTGCCCAGCCTTTCACCTTCACCATATGTTGCACCAGTATATCCTCTGATCAGGACTGTGGACACGGGGCACAGCTGGATGACAGGCTGTTGTGGGGGGGAAATAAAAGCTTCCTCTCAGTGTTGTGAGGTCGCTCCTGGTGATCGGCTGTGTCGCTTTGATGTAACAGTCCTCAGGACTGTTTTCCCCTTAAGGAGACTGACCTGTGTGTATCTGTTGGTCTACCATGCCTTTTTTTTTAACCCACGATGAGCACCATTAAATAACAGGAGGTCATGAAGCAGTATGCAATAATTGTTGACTCTCATTAGCTGGCAAAAGGACCTTAAGTGCTTGTTTCGGAAGTCATACTGCATGATTTCTGAGACACACATTCTATAGGTCAGCTCTTCACATGACTCGCCTGTTTCCTAATGAGATGCTGCCTTTGGCCTTAAGCTCTTCCTGACTGCCCCTTTCAGTTCATCTTCTGCTCTGTGTGCCTTCTTGAATCAGGGCCATCCTCCTTGCAGTGCTGTTAGTTAAAGAGAAAAACTATTTCAAGAACGCACTTTCCCCTAATCTTAACAATAAACATTCAAAAATATTTAACGCAACATTGAGATGCCAGGATCATTTTTGTCTACAGCTCTCCGTACTTCACAGGAATCATTATGGTGTGTAATGAATACAGGCTCTGGAGTAGTGGCAGTGTGAACGGGAAGTTGAGGGCGTGCGTTGGGAAACTGGATCTGACAGTCACTTTTTGAGCAGGTACTACACAGGAGTGCTATCGTCTTACATGAATAGAAATCCTCTGAAGTGCGGCACTGCACTGCAACACAAGCATCAACACTAACGTCTTTCTGACTGTTGGCTTTTACAGCTAGAAACATACATCTCCTTGGCAACAAATACACCTTACTTGATGTCAATGCTGAGAAAGACAGAGGTGGAAAGGCGTGGCAGCTTTAGGGGGCTTCAGTACAGTTAGAGATTGTCATACCAAAGAAGAATGTTGGACCAAAGGTTGGTAGAGCCGGATCTTCTTATCCACATCCTTCTGAATACATGTTTGCATGCCGACCTTAGACCCACTTGTCACCTGGTCTGACCCAGTCATCCCTTTTGTGTCTGCAGGGGATTATCCGGCTGTAGGATAAGTCCTTAGAGACAAGGCTTTTTGTGAGACGTGCAATGCAAAGTGTGCTCTTAATAACTCCATTATTTCAAGTATAGTACACAAACTGTTGGTTTACACTGTCTCATACGGGTTTCATTGCTTTTCCAGTAGGGGTAACCCAAATTCTTTAATAACAGAAGATTGAATATCAGCCCTGTGAAAGACAAAAAAAGGAATAGGGCCTCTGACTACTGATTAAGTCTAAGTCTAAGACATGTGTTGAAGTTTGGACATAAAGTAAATTGTTGTATCTTTTGTTGTATCATTCTTTGGCTGTCATAGATTATCTGTAAAACTTCACATTTGATTTAGTGTATGTTGTATATGGCTCAAATGTCTATGTAAATGGAAATAGAGAAGCAGCACTGACCTTTAAAAGTGGAAGCAATAGAGTGTACCTTTTTGTTTGTTAATATTAATTCCATGCAAGCTAATATTCTTATTTCGCTTTTGTTCATCACTTGTTTTCATAATCAGACTCAACATTTTCTCACGATCATTATCTACTTTAGGTATGACTTGTTGGTATATCAGGAATCCCTCAGAATGATACATATCATATCAGCTTTAGCCTTCTTCAATTAGCCAGCAATCATTGCATGTGAAGGCTACATGGAAAAAAAACTCAGCCTTTACTCATTGTTAATGACATTGTAATGCTCATATCAAGAATCTAGCTTAATAATATTCTAGGAAACTTTAGTATGTCAACATACCTAAACAAACTCTCATATTTGTTTTTCCACTGGTCGTGTTCGACTTCAAACGAAAGCCATTCTTCCTCTCTGTTGCGTCCTACTTGTTATCGTGCTGCAAAAGAAGTAGGTGATAAGCGTGACACTAGTTTACTGATTGGGATTTCATTGGATTTCACAACTCATCAATGCTGCCAAGATATTTATCTCTCTCTTCTTGAATGATATGGTTCGAACAATATAGCAATTTGGGTTACTAAATCAAAGGTACCAACTTTCATCCGTCTGTTGGAGTGAGCTTCTGTTTTTAATCTTTATGAGAACTTTTTAATTTCAGGAGTCATTTTTGTGTTAGCCAAAGAGAAGAGAGTAAGAATGATTATTGTGTTTTTACAGGGAAGGATTTTACCTTCATAAACTTCTCGTGGGATTCCCTACTTTAGTAATTAACAATCGTAAACTCCGTAGTTATCACAATATTTTCTTCACATTAAATGACTTTAACTTTTACACACACACACACACGCACGCACACACGCACGCACACGCACACGCGCACACACACACACACACACACACACACACACACACACACACACACACACACACACACACACACACACACACACACACACACACACAACCACATACACCTGGCTAAATCTACAGAATGACGGATTGAGAGTATACTGGAGCTGGCTGCCCAGTTTTTATAAAGCACCAGGAATCTAAATAACTGCTAAAAGTTTTCTTTTAAGAATCAGAAAAAACTTTGACCTTTGACATTTTACAGAATGTAAAGTATGCAGGGATGAAATTAAATGCCTGACCTACAACTTAGTAATTCCTTAAAAAAGTCTTCAGAGTTGTTACTCTTCTAAAATGTAACACAGGGCTAAAGACAGCGCTGGCTGGATCTGATTGAAGAGGTTTTAATCTTGATCTTCGGTCATCCAGTAAGATAAGTCTATTTCCCTTAAGTCTTAATCAAGACCAACGAGTCATACATTCATGCATGTGTTTTAGAGCAATGATCTCATGCTATGCTACTTAACATGTAGTCAGAACTACTTCACTGCCACTCCTTGACTGTATGAACACTACAACTATTTTTATATGAGACTTTATATGTATTTCCCAACTTTCCACAATCATTGTTGATTTCTTACTATCTTATTCCTGTTCCCAATTTTCGATTTGTCATTGTCGTCACAAGGTGGTTCATTTTGAAATGAGTCTATGATACTTAACGATAAAGAGATAAGGTCACAAAGGGCCGTGTACACAGAAAGTATCCAAATCACGCCCAAGGTGTAATGTCTGTGTTGGTTATTCTTACAATATGCAATTACTTCCTGGAAATTTTTCTTTGTGCAAGGCATCCACCTGTCAGTCATATATCCGGGTTTAGAATATAACTATTCAATGCAATTATTCAGCTCCCACTGTTTGTACGGCTGGTGAAGCTGCCCTCTGGCCCCCTCTCTTCCCTCATAAATACAAAGCGGAGAGTGGGATCAGGCTAAATGGGAGCAGGCTAAATGGGAACAGGCCTCACATCACCACACTGAAGGCAGCTCTTTCCTTTAAGAAGTTCAAATTAAGTTGGCAGCACTTTTGATTTCTGTGTTGTAAACATTTACCTGTTTTTTAACTGCCGAATCACACCTTTTGTCTACTTATGCGCACCCAATGTTAAATGTTTATTCAAGACACAATCTCTTAAATAAAAATGTAAATATACATTTAACGGTCTGTCATCAGAGCTGAAACTACTAAGATTTTTGCAATATCACATGTTGGAAAAGTTGTCCTCTTATAAATTAAAGACTAACAGCAGCAGTACTGGGGAAAATGAACTTTTGTTCTTACCTCCTGTCATTATAGTGGACAAATATGTTGGTATTTGGCAAATTTGAGTAAAATCATAAAATTACACAAACATCACAGTACACAGCAAGCTTCCTTTAGAAAGACACTAAGCTAGTGTTCAAGGTTCCCATTTGATGTTAATGAAAGTATGTGATTATATTAGTATATTGACATGGAAATATGCTAATTAATGCATTTTTTTTTTCCATCAGTAATTAGCATGCATATCGTAAGCTGCTAGACTGTGATATGGATGTTACACAGCTTAATGCAGTTATAATGAGTATTTGTATGTTAACAATGGATCAAATGATTACTTGTATGTGAAAGGTGTTGCTTGTCGTTACGACCCGCATAATCAACTCTCAGTATCTCTCATCTCTTTGGAGCACTTTAGTGTATTTTGGCTAATTGTTTCTAAATTATGGTCCACAGTTTTTTTTTTTCTAAATGTACTTTTGGGGCTTTTTTATTTAATTTACTATTCAGTACTCTAATGTTACACAGGAAAGGGGTAGAGAGGGGGAAGGACATGTACCACCAGCAAAGGGCCACTAGCAGCTATAGTAAGTACTCAGCCTTAGTCATTTTCCCCCTACTTTACAAGGTGAGCTACCTGGCACCATCTTAGATGTCTGGTTCAATTTCACCACACAGCAGCAGCAGACCTATAATAATCCACCACCTCTATATTCTTATTCTAATGCTGTACAGCACACATTGATTCTTTTTGTGCTTTATTTTTTCTGCAGGAATGACAACAACAGATCCCATCACACAAAATGTCTCCACCGATGGAGGAATGATTGATAAGACATCCACCAGTCCTGCAACATCACACATGAGCTTAACTGAAAGTTCAAATCCGAGCAGCAGTCTTGTAACTTCACCACCATCCACTACAGAGCACTTCACAGCCTCAGTAGCTACTGTAACTATAGAAAATGCCACTGCAGAATCTACTACTATGGAACCAGACTCCACCCATGCAGAGACTACCTTCTCCCAGCCCTTTACTGAGTCCAGTACCTCCACAGCAGCAGTCAGCAGCACCATAAATGACAGTTACTTTACCACCGGCAGCCCAACTGACTCTCCATCAGCTCCAACCAGCAGTACAACGCTGTCCACTACAAGCCCTGAGACAAGCCAACCCACCAACACTAGTGAGACCACAAATTCAAACACTACACCTGCTTCAGATCACACATTGACATCTAGAACACAAACCACAAGCACCAGCAACGGACAATCCACCATTTCACCAATTACAAGCATTGACACAACTACACTTACGCCGTTTACAACCAACAACAGAACTACAAACACGCCAATCACAAACAACGACACAACTACGAACACGCCAATCACAAGCGACGAAACTACTACAATTACGGCAATTACAAGTGACCACACAACTACCATTATACCAATTACAAGTGACCACACAACTACCATTATACCAATTACAAGCGACGACACAACTACCATCATACCAATTACAAGCAACGACACAACTACCATTATACCAATTACAAGCAACGACACAACTACCATTATACCAATTACAAGCAACGACACAACTACCATTATACCAATTACAAGCAACGACACAACTACCATTATACCAATTACAAGCGACGACACAACTACCATTATACCAATTACAAGC
>NW_011344304.1:130420-163732 GCF_000735185.1 Notothenia coriiceps
ACCCCCTAGAGGAGGTGACGGACCCCCCCCTCCCCCACTTGTAAAATAGCACTTTACCACTGCTTACACCTATATGCCATTTTATATGCTGTGAGATGATATCGAGCCTTCATTGTAAGAGTTGCAGGTACACTGTGTATGTGCGTATTCAACTGGAGCGCCCGGTACATTAATGGGAAACTCTAGTTTGTACATGTTCAATACATTTGTAACACTGTACACTTGAACGTTTTTTTTCGGTTCACCAAAAAAAAATCTCACTCCAAGCTGAACTCAAATGTTGGCAGCCCTGCACTGTGCTTGCATTTTTGTAATGACAATAAAGTAATCTAATCTAATCTAATCTATTAAAAGGATCAAAAAAGTTAAACATGTTGCATTTAGCTTAGCTGCTCGCAACACGTTTTTCAAGTCATAGTAAGCTAGCTAACGTAACTCGTCTCTAAAAGTGAGGTTTGCAAGTTAGCTAGCAGGTCAAATGTTTATAAACACCACAGCAGCGAACCACAAGTAAAAACAATATAAATAATATACAAACAAGCTTTTAATGTCGCTTGTTGGTACAATATCTGCTGCTTTTACCTTTTCTCAGACTGCAGACCGCTCCCCTCCATGTGGCCGCCTGCAGGGAAATGTCGATGCACATCTGCTGCATGCTGAATGCAGCATTAGAAATTCACCCAATCAGATAGCTCAAAATTTACATTTTGTTAAGGCCACTTCCTACACGTGCTCCCTGCTGCTGTCAAAGTCAGTGTAAACTAGTGTTGCGTTAACCTTCACTGCACATTAATAACAAATACACTTATAAAGTCCTGTTTGTGAGGAGGGTGGTTTCCAGATAACAGAAAAAAACAGCATGGCAGGTTTTTTATGACAACGTCAATAACCGTGCTTTGTAGTCAATGGGACGTTTACAAATATGTAGTTCATGTCTTTGTTATTAGCAGGAACGTGAATTGCTAATAATATTGACAGGTTTCAAAATATAAATAATGGATTTAGAAATGAATACAACAAAGACCAAACCACAAGAAATTAATAGTAAATACCCTTTTAATATTAAAGAGGGCAGAAGCTTTGTAAACATGTTACAAACTGCAAAACCATCAGTCAGTGTTTAGACTCAGAGCAAACTAAAAAGGCAGTTTAGAATAAAATATCACACAACAAGCTGCATATTATTTCAAACTTTGGTTTGCATAAATAATTGAGGTCTTGTTAGCTCTGATAAGGCAGGTTGGCTGCTGAAACATTGCAAATCTTACATTACACACAATGTATAAAATTGGAGGTATTCAAACATGAATTATTGTAGGTAGGCTAAGCATATTTGTTAAGTGTTAGCACAGCTAAGTGTTGATCTGTCGGATTGGAAAACTCATCTTTCCACTTTTCTTTCATTTGTTCAATGTTATGTGGAAGTCTTTTTTCTAGGGCGCATAAAACAAAAGTTTTTTTTGTGAGTGAGGGGTTAGCTCAGTTACTGAATAATTACAGTATAACCGCACTCAGCTGAATACGTTCAGGCAGTTAATCTTCTTTCGATTTGGCATATTTAATTTTCTTTGCCAAAGAAATGGCATCCAGATGGAGGTTGCGGTTGAGAATGACGGAGCCGCAGGTGAGAGCTCCTGCAAGAGCGCCAGCAAAGCCACACAGAAACACATCCTGACCTGCAACACAAAATGGGATGATACTGTAAAGTGTTGTGAGGAATTACAAGTGACCTCTGATGATACTGTGCTGCACGGATGGGCTCACCTGTCAGATAGAGGTTCTTCAGAGGAGTTTGAGGTCGCACTGTAGCGTTGAGTTCAGGGCTGAATCGGGCGATGCCGTGATCCGCTCCGTAGATTTCACCCTTGGGGGCTCCGATGTAGTGTGTGTTTGTAATGGGAGTGCCAGCATCGATGTACTCAATCTATAACAAAAGAAAACAGGCATATGAATACCTAGTTTCAGACAATGGTGGTGTTATAATTAGGAAAAATAATTAAAAAAAATAATAATACTTTAAAGTAAAAACTTCTACAGACAAATTGTAGAAGTGCATACTGTACCAAAGAGAGTGACAGCCTACAGAGAATACCATTTGCAATAATCTCCATAATATATAAAAAGGGACAGATTCATAAAAAATACCTTGTCTCTGGTTATCTTGGGGAAGATATCCATCAGCACCTCCAGAATCGAGTCAATGAATATCTGTTTCAGCTCTTTGTATTCAGGCGCTCTGTTGTTCACTTTGTCATCCTTCCACTCTTCAAACCACTCGTACTTTGCAAAACTGACCAGACTCAAGGTGGACTTCCCTAATGTGAGGAAAGAAATTAGAGAATATTTGACTATACCAGAGAATTGTAAAGCATTGGAAATTAATAAATAGTGTGTCAATGTGTTCGCAATAATCAAAAATGTTACAAATCTTATCGCTCTTTTAACTAAATGGATCAGGGTTGGTTTTAATGACACTATGAGACAACAATAAGTGAGTTCTGATTAAAAATATATTTTGTTTTATACATCAATCATTCTGAATCTTGCATTAACATAGTTTCACTGTAAACACGGAAGAACTGACACACTGCATCACGTCACAGCCTCTGTACCTGGTGATCTTTCCTCCCAGGTCGAATCTTTAGCCGATGGAGAGGCAACAAACAGAAGTGGTACACTTTTAGCTGACTCTTCCCTCTTTCCATTCAAATATTTCTCCGTCCTGTCAAGGAAATGATGTAGTTCTGGTGAATTCACAGATACAAAATAGATGAAGTAGACTTATTCCGTTCTTACTTTAAATATCTAAATGAAGATATCTTCTAATAGTAAAGAAAGTACAAGTATTTACAGTGACTTAAATCTCCATGTGTTGTATATCTTCATGTTTCTTTCAGACACAGTGTTTTACATCAGATCAAAGTCCATGTGAAGTTTTAGAAAAAATAAATTAGGGATTTTGAGATGTAGTTTGTGTTAAAGTTGCCATGAATTCAAAAACTAAATAAAATACCGTCCTTACAAACTAAATAAAATAGAAGCTTTTAAGTTGCCAGGTCTGTGTTTGGCTATTCCTCAAAATTATTACAATGAAAATCAAAAGATAAAAGAAGAAGGTCAACATACAGTTCATCAAAATTGTTCTCGGTAAAGATCCAGTAGTTGTCTGCCTTGAGGCCCAGATCCTCCTTAGTTCCTTCAAGACCCAGAAAAATACTCAGGCCTCCTAGACCGTTCTTCATCATGCCCAGCTGCTGTTGGATGGCTGGATGAAAGGATCAGATTAGATTCAACTTTATTGACATTGCACAATAATGCAGTTTGCATCTAATCATGAAGTTCACAGAGTAGATAAGCTGCAGGTGAGGTTACAGTACATACACTAGTGTGGGTTACAGTATACTGTAGAAAGAAAAAGTGCTGGCAGGTTATATTTACAGATAAGGAGCAGGGTTTTAAAACATAGGAGATCCACATCATACAGTACAACTTTATCAACAGCTCAGAGATAAGTAACATAAAAATGTTATCTATATGTGGGAAGGATTGTTTCCATACAATTTTGAGCCAGTAGGAACAAAGTGCCCTGAGCAGGGAAATGCTTATTTGGAGAAAAACGCCATTGCAGGGATGGGAAAACAATTTATTTTATGTAATTTTTGCTGTCCGATATTATGGAATACGCTCCAGGAGCATTGCCGAGACAGTAATAGGTCCAATAGTGCAATAAATGTACTATATGAATGTAATAAGGAATTCTCCTACTTTTATTCAACTTCAAAATCAGTGGTGTAGGCTATGCTGACCATACATTTTTTTTATTTCCTATATGTAAACTAGCTGGACTAGCTTATTTTAAATGATCAATTACACAATTTGGATAACATAAGCAATTGATTTAATTTAATGTAATAACTTGATAGCTAATTAACACATTCCACAACAGCATACAGATCATACAGACGGTCTGAAATCTGCTGCAAAATGAAACAAATCTCACCGTACTTTGCAAACTCCGCAAAAAAATATTAAAATGGTAAATGTTTAAGAATGAATTACCTTACGCTTGACTTGCATGCACAGAGCTAGATGGAAACAAGCCGCGAGTCATTGAGTAAGGGGAGAAAACTGAACCATACTTTTTGCAGCTCACACTGAAATTATTGCTCAACTTATCCATCATGGAAACAAACTCCAGTCTTTCGTAAAATGTGCTGCTATTCTCGATTTTATGTCATTTGAATTGAGTCATTTGGGTTTTTTGGCAGACCAAAAAAAGAAAGTATATATTGATGTTGTCACCTTGGCATTTTCTAGACTAAAGGATTAACTGATAATAAAACAATCATCATTAATGAATAAATGTTAAGTAGAAACTGAAAATAATCATTAGTTGAAGCATGTATTCCCTACCTGGCATGGCCTGGAGCTCTTTGGGCAGCAGCTTCTCGTAGGTGTTGAAGATGCCAGCATTAGAGATGACCATGGGGGCGCGGATATGTATTTCCTCCTGGCCTTTCATGACGCTCACACCTAAAAGCATGAAAAAAACAGCAGTGAATATCTGATCAGCTGGAGCTGCGTGCTGGGATTTTGTATTGAAACACTCAGGAAATCACACCCACCATAAGCCTCCTTGGCGTCATTGAACAGGATGCGGTTGACTGGAGCTCGGACTAGAACCGCACCACCAGCCTTCTCAATGATGGGGATCATGTGGTAGGCAATTTCACTGGCTCCGCCTTTTGGGTACCAGGCACCGTTCAGGTAGTGAGTGACCAGCAGGCTGTGCATAGAGAAACTGGTATCTTTTGGCATGTTACCTGCAGGTCAGAGAAATAAACAAAGGCCATAAGCAGAATACTAAAGAATACATCTATTAAGCCATTAGGACTGTGGCTTGGCCTACCATAGGTGCCATAGATGTAGGTGAAGACGGCCCTGAGATCCTCATTCTCTGTCAGTTCATTGACGACTTCTGTCAGGCTGTGGGAGGCCATTTTGAAGAAGTAAGACAGACGTTTGGCCAGACCGGTGTAGACCAGGAACTTTGCCAGGAAGGCAGGGCAGATCTTCAACATAGCGAGGAGCCAAATGCCCCGCCCAACTTTCTGAAGACAGAACACACAAGACACACAGATGAGGGCTGGACTGACACACACTTATACGTGAGCGCAATCATAATAGTCTGTTTCTGTATGATTGATTGATTGAATGATTGCATTAATGGTTATTCAGACAAAAACTAAAGTGTCCAAAGGTAAACATGTTAGATTAAAAATTCTTATTTCCAACATGGGAATAAGATTTTAGAAGAAAAGACAAGCACAAGACATTTAACAAAAAACAAACCAATCAAACCAAGCAGACAAGAAGTTAAGAAAATACAATTGATATACACTGTATGTATTTTGTTGTGTGAAAATGGTTAGAATGGACCTTTTAGTCTGACCAAAACGCATCACAAAGTTGGTTATTGTGTAGTGTCCAAAAACGTGGGAGGTCACAGTGACCTTTACCATGGAGTACATTTGTGCCAAAGATTTTAAAGAATTTCTATTACAAACCCGAAAACATTTTCCAGGCTATGGCTGTTGCTGTCGGCCAAGCATAAGAAGAAGTAAAAAGTTGTACAAAATTGACGGTACCACTTTACAATAAGACTACCCTTGTAAAAGGGTTTACAAATAGTTTGTAATTCATTTATTAATTAGGTTGTGAACACTTTATAAATCATTAATAAGCTTTTATAAGACATGAGATAAACAGGGCAACTGTGACCGGTTGCTTGCCAAATAGTGAGCCCACAACTGCTAAGCCTTNTTAAATACTTGTATGTGTGTAGATTAGAAAGAGGTAAGATAAAGGATCTGCAGTATTTTATGAAGTATTAATCGTATAAAGGTCAGTTTCATACAAGTAGAAGTGTGTATTTTCCTGGTAGTAGGCTGTCAGTAATGGCTACGCCTCTCTGTTTGGTCTGGTAGATCTCGGCAGACTGGCAACTTTAAAAGTAGCTCTCGGTTCAAAAAAGGTTGGGCACCCCTGTGCTAAGCCTTATATTGGCTACTTAGCTTACTTCGTGTTCTTCATCAGCCAGCATCCTTGGTATCTGTTGCTCACTGAGTTGATTCTCGCTAAGCCAATATAAGGCTTAGTCATCTTGCCAAATAGTGAGCCTGTGTTCATGTATGAAAACTATGTTAGAACTGGTTTATAAATGGTTCTTAATGATTAATAAAGTTTTTAGAACCTAATTAATAACCTAATTATAAACCCTTTATGAATCCTTTATAAGGGTAGTCTTATTGTAAAGTGGTACCAAATTGACAGATAAGATAAAGAAAAGAAAGTGACAAGCCTTTTCATCTGTCTGGCAAAGCAAAACACTGTTGCAACTCAGTCTGCAATATCGCAGAGAGTTACTCTGACCTTTGATTTACTAACCCTTGAGCCCCTGAAAAATATCAGTGATGACACCACAACTTGATAATGAAGCTTCTTTGTGTTAAAGTACGGTACAGTTTATAATCACAAGTTCACTGGGGGAAAAGGCATTGAAATGGCTAGAATATCACTGAAAGATATTTGACTCTAAATGTCTCTATATCTGGATCAAGTTGTTGTATTGCATCTGCATGTAGTCAATATTCTGTACGATTACTTTAAACCACCCAATGACAAAACTGTAAAGCAAAACAAACCTTGCACAGTTTGATATAATCGTCGATGGCCTTCTCCTCTCCAGGGAAGCACTTTTTCAGCTCCTCTGGGAAGCGGGTCCTGCCACTGTAGATGGGATACCTGCGGCGGTTCTCTGGAGGTCCCAGCACGACCTGATCATAAGGGTTGTCCAGAGGCTCCCACTGCAGCTGTCCGTCAGTCATGTTGTCCAGCATGCAGCGGAACGGCTTGTGTTCCTGCAGGTCCCCGATGTAGTGGATTCCTGCGGGAGGAAGAGTAGAGAACAATGCAAGTTAACATCTTAGTTTTGCAATATTCAGAAATATACAGAAAATGATCCCCTCATCTTATAAATGTGCACAACTATCCATTTTTTTAAGGTGTAAGATTTTAATGAGAAGAAGAGCCATTGTTCTCACCAACATCAAACTCAAAGCCCTTCTCAGTGAACGTGTGGCAGCATCCTCCAGACCGGTCATGCTGCTCCAGCACCAGGACCTTCTTTCCAACTTTGGCCATCAGCACTGCAAGCCCAAGCCCACCGATCCCACTGCCGATGATGACCGCATCCAGGTTTTCAGGTACTTTACTGGCCAAAAATCCTAAAGAAGTTGCACAAATGGCAAAATAACCAAAAGATCTGAGGAATTTCAGAGGAGAACGGCACGGCACGGTTTCACTGCGAGGCTCCACTAGCACACCCCCCCGTCGAAACAGAGGGCCTCATCATATAACGCCTCAAGTTGGCCAGGGACGGCCCTGGTTCACATCATCTCTAAAAGGAAGCAGCAAAGTGTTGCCAATGCTAAATTGAGTGGAAAACTGAATTTCATCGTATAAAATACTGAATGACAACTGATTGTTTCGAGTCTATGGTAAAATTCCCACTAAGCATGTTGCCACAAATGTTCATTCCTGCACAACCAGATTCTCTATTCTCAATAACATTGCCCTGCAGAGTCGAGGACAGAAACACAGAAAACATATTACTTTAAACAGTTTATAAAAGAACTTCACGTCAGTTTACAAACTTTATGAAGATACTGTAAAACGACCTTGGCAGTGTTGTAGCCTACTCACCCTGCTTCAGCACTTTATTCTTCTCTTTCCTGTTGTGAACCATCTTTTTCACCGGTTCACGAGTGTCCTTCTCAAAGGGGTTAGGCCCGGAGCTGCCGAAGACATATTTTAATACAAATATGACCAAAGCTACACAAAAAATCACAACACTAAGCAACATCGTGCCGGTTGGTGAAACACTGTCCAGCGGGTGTTCAGTTCCGTGTTCACGCGTGTAAATCAGGTGTAAATACGGCCTGCTTGAGTGACAGGACATGCAGCATGATTCTGGACAATGAGAGCCTTTCTTTGGGACACGTCAGGCAGATTCAACCAATCAACGTGCAGTGCTGTGTGAGAGCGACTCCTCGTTTTAAAGGAAAAGCGAGACGACCTGTGTGCCTCAACTGTGTTACATAATGCGAAACAAAGGGGCTATGACCCCAGAGTAACTTGTGCAAAGAAGTGAACATAAACAAAAAACATTCTTATTTATATATAAAAAAAAACTATAAAAAAAGATAGCACTACGAATTATCTTCCTTAATACATTTAATGCCGTGTACCTATTTCATTTTTACAATTCACGTTTTTTTGTGTTTTATTTGTTAATTGTTTTTTTTTCATATACATTTGTTGAGTTACATTTTTATTTTATTTCTACACTTTCATAAAATCGCAGAAACCAATTAATATTTCTCGTTTAAATAGTGCTGTAAAGATAACATGTAGTATTATTATACAATAGTATAAATAGGAATAGGCCTACTGTACATACAGCAGAGGAAAACAGAAATACATATTTGAGGTGTTTTTCATATAGGTTTTTTACCCGTTGAGTCATGAAACTGATTAAGAGTACCCCATGTTGCACACCTGTTAAACACCTTGTAAAATGTATGATTAAATAAAAAATTAAGGTTATCAGTTTAATCAAAAGTAAAGAAAAGTAAAGCACTAAATATCACTTGCTCATTGTTGGCCATGGTCAGTGATTTTACAAAAAAGAAAAAACATTGTAACCGACATTCACTTAAAGCTAGAAAAAGGAACTTGAGGTAGACTAGTCTTTTTTCCAATGCCTTAACGTAACTTGACAAGAGTTTATTTTGATGTGTAAACTTGTAAACTGAACGAAAAAGCGACTTTAAGCAATTTCTTGATTTTATTTTTTTGCTCAAAAAAAGAAATCTGCATCTTCACATTCTTTTTTTTCTGCATCATTACAGCACAAGACCCATTATTTGTTTACATATTTGTCCAAGTTCGACCAAGATTTTACATCAGAAACACTTTGAAGCAGGGCATTACCCCAGCAATCATCATCACCCACTCTGCACAATGTCCTGGAGTCCAGACGGCCTTTCACAGGACCAGTTTCAACATGCACTCTGAATCCTCACAGGTTGCAATTTATGAGACACACACCTTTTCATTTGATTTGATGTCATCTGCATGATTAGTGTAGAGCTCCAGATACTGTTTTGAGGTGAAATGCTACTTGCAGTGCTCATAGTTCATATTGTGTCTATTTTATTTTTCTTTCACTGAATTAAGCTCATAGGAGCATAATATTAGTGACTTTATATCATCAATGACACATAATTAAACCAACATTATTTCCCTATGCACTCAAGACATACACAGTTAGTGCTTTGTGTATTAAAACTTGTTGCCACATCTTTCAGTTTTCTTGTGGGTACATTGTATTTTGTTATATTAATATTTATAAGACTTTGTACGATTTCCTCAGGCAAATTACAGAATGAGCTCAAAGTCCTGCAAAACACTCAAGCACTCTCCATTTTGACCTAAGCTCTTTATGACCTTTGCAAGTATCCTTACAAATCTGAACCCTATTGATAAATGTGTTGTGTAACCCCCACCTCAGAATCGCATCAACCTCTCATCTCCTTCCAACTGAGGTGGTCCACTGTTATCAAGCTGTGTGTCAGGCCTTGTGTTAGTGCAGTAAGCTGGGGAGCAGGGTCAATTTATTTAAACAGATGATAAAAACTCCAGAAGGCATACACATCTTCCCCATGACGATTGGTAAGACAAAAGGTTTGATAAGAAAAATCCAAAAAGACACGTGTCGAGAAATCTTAAAAGAAGCCAGCACCTGGTTTCCACTTTTGGTATTTATTACCTCATCCTTTTGACCCTTTTTCTCTTTAAAATATTTGTTGATCATTTTGATTTTTCTTTGTCTCTAAAACTTAAGAATGACAGATTTGTTTTAATTGCAAAAAGCACTTCCAACATTAAGGAATAAAACAAAACAAGTATGTTCTAGTCTGCATGTGTTAGGGCATAATCTGCAGTAAAGTTTGGTATTATTTACCTGTATTACATTTAGTAGGTATGCCATACACCATGCAAACTGTTCCTGTATGTTTGGTACAAGACAGCTATCAGATAAAATACAGTTGTTTGGGATGGTAAAAATGGCTTAAGGTCTATGTGATCGAGGGAGGAGGAAGAGCAGTAAACTCTCCCAGCCTTCCTGCCTGGCAGCGGTAGTGCAGGTCATAGTTCAAAAGGTCAAAAAGTAAAAATGGGCGGTGGGGTTTCCTTTCCTGAATCAGGAAGTCATCAGTCCATCCGTCAGGTGGTGAGTGCGATGGTGCTGTCTCCTGGCCTGTTGGTGACACTTGTGTATGGCATAAAGGGACGTCACTGCAGTACCAACCCAACCTGAGAAAAGAAAACGTCAGCCATTAGGAGAACAGTTGAAGATTGAAGATCCCAGCACTGAAAATGATTTAAACGTTTTGTAACGAACAGGTAAGAAACTTGTGAGACTTGTGTATATTAAAATTGAAAAATCCAATCTATTCTAAGCCTTTGGTAGAGAAAAAAAAAAAAAATTAAATGTGTTCGGACTTTTCAAGACCCTCAGATACCCGGGTTTTCAAAATGCCACTATAAAATGAGAAAATAAAAGTTGACCTGGGACATGTACCTTTTCTGAGCCCATGCTGGGACACTTCCAATTGTACAGATAATACTGTAGATTTCCATCACCAATGCCGAACTTAAGCTTCTCCAAGAAAGTCTTGTTTTCCATTAGATCCAGTGCATTGAAGACGTCAAACCCTTTCTGTATAATGAGATGAGAAGCAATAAAAACCCAAAGGTTCGCTGAGAATAAACTTTTCAGAAAACAGACACATTGGTTAGAGAGGAACACACCGATTTGGCTAGGATGAGGGCGTCAGACATCAGGTCGAGCATGGGGGTGGTGGTGTGCACGTTGTAGAAGGAGTATGCTGCCTTTAGACTGCGGTGCACAGGGTGGTTCATAATGGTAGAGGGCAGTGTGTAGAAACTTAGGAAATCCGTTACTTTGCCATCATTCTGTAAAGGGAACAATATTCTTTTTAATAACGTTTCCCAGTGTAAAAACTAAACTAAATGATGTTTTTATAAAGAATAATTCACCCACAAAATGACCATTTGTAAATGTTAAAAGCAAAACATCCATATATAAAACACACGCGACTCGTGCAGTATAACCAGGCATGCTCGCAAGTTCCGAAAAATGATTTCTTTTCTAATACATTACCCTTTACAACACTTTACATAAACAGTTGCAGGTCTGCATTGGCGCCAGTTAAAGGATTAAGCGAAAATATACGTGTTGTTAAATCCAGCCCATTTGCATGAATTCTTAAAGACTTTTCTTCATTTTTTTTGTTTCTTTCATACAAGAAAACCAAGGACTCAATGTAAACATTGGATCATTTTGTGGCTGAAGTATTCTTTTAAGACACAATCATTAGAAAATGTAACTGTTAAAAATATTTGGAATTTTCTTTTTACCTCCACCAGGTAAGTGTCGATAATATTCTCCCTGGGAAGTAGCCAGTGTTCCACCTCTTCCGGTGTCATGGCAGGCACCAGGTTGAACTGGTTCAGGTACCCACGGAGGAGGCGATGCACCAATGGCACATCCTTCTTGGTCATCACCCGCAGACCTGGGGTCTTAGGAGCCTGAAGGCGAGAAGACAAGGGAGTCGCAGAATGAAGGCGTGGCAAGGCAATGTGCTGTATTTGTGTTTCGCAAATATGCGTGTTTTGTCACAAACCTCCGGCAGACGGTACAACTTCATGGTGCGCTGCATGGTCATGTTCCTGCTCAAGTGGGAGAACTTCACCTCGATTAGTTTGCGTGGGTTTAAAGAGCGATGCCAGTACCTGAGAGAAGACAAGATTTGTGAGTACTGCGGCCCAGCAAAAGCAGATTTAGAAGAGTATGGGGGTTTTCTGTCAGGCCCACCTGCATGTGCCCACAGGTTTGGGCAGGACCACTCCAGCAGTGTAAACAGCCTGAAAGATTCCCTGCAGGTTGACCCGTCTGGTGATCTCTCTGATCAGAACTGGAGCGACTCGTTTGGAGCGAAGCTTCTTATGGACGCAGAGGAAATTGATCTCAACCATTTTCTTCTCACTAAGGATCAAGGACAATAGTTCATTATGTGGGCAACACATTAAAACAAAAAAAATGACAGTACATTTATAAAACGGGCATTGATTTGATATAATTAAATACTTTTTATATTATAATTAGATAAGACAGAATATAACAAAAGCTTCTAAATATACAAGTGCAAAACAACTAACCACAATTCTGAAAATACGATTCAAATAACACCCAAGACAATTTGACAAACTGAAAAGTATAGGCTTTATAACAGTTGAAAGGGCAGAATAGTTCGGTGGAGTGCATTAGAGATTGCACACGTTTACCTAATAAACTGGTCATTAAGTGCATGTATTTTGGAGTAAGAACAGAAGATTTCCTGAGATCAATGCATTTAATTCAATCCACTTACATGTCATAGATAGAGATGTTAGCAGGAATGGCACTGATGAAGCCTACCAGCTTCTGGTTGGAGTTAACCCTGACCCCACAATGCCACTGGGGCAACCAGCCGGGGGGCCGCAGGGCCCTGAGAAAGAGAAAAGTCCATTTTACACACACATTACCGTAATATAATGTAATTCCTTATGTAGAAATAATATAGAGCCTTATTCATATATTTATCATAGATGTATTACCATGTGATATATCATATTGGTAAGTCCTTAGCTTTACACATACTAGTAAAGTGTAAATAAGAAGAAAAACAACTTTTAAGAAAAATACCAGAGCAGGAACTCCGGGGAGTAGTCGAATCGGAACATGTTGTCATCATCTTCAACATAGTTCTCGTTGAGGAGAGTGTAAAGCTCCTTGAGCTGGTTTTACAGAAGGGACAAAAGCAGACATTAAGTTAGACACGGGAGAGTAATGAAGACAAATCGGAAACCGATTTGATTAGAATGTTACATTATTTGAATGATACATAAGGCAAGCAAACTTTTACCATATAAATGTAAATTGTGTGTTTATACACTCTCTTACCACGCCGGCGTCTCCCAGGTCGAGGGTGTCCCAGCTGAAGCCCTGCGGGAGGCTATAGGACTCCTCACGAATGTGATCCTTGTCAGGTTCAATGGAGCCATGTGATGTCACGGTCTCTCCTGAATAAAAACAAAACAGATTCTGACATGAAGGTCGGTGACCTATAATACTGTGGTTATGGGTTTTAAGTCCAAGGGCAGAACTGACAGCTGTGACAGATGTCATACCTAGCTTGGGCACCGGCTGCGTATCCCAGAACTGGTAACTCCTCCGAGTTGCCTCCTCCATGGTTTTGGCAGGACCTTGGCCTACAGAGAACAGTTCAATGGCCTTTTGGATCTCCTGTAGCTTATCAGCTGGCAAGGAATTCACCTGTTTGGAAATTGAACAGTGTTAAAGGGCTAATGTAGCCAAATTAATTATTAATTTCTATTTCATTTGGTGCGATATGTGAGGGCCAAGATAAATAAGAAGTATAATGTTTAATCATGTAGATGTAAGCATGCAACTCAAGAGTGCTGCATTGTGAGCTATAAGGGTACAAACGTCTAAATAGCAAGTCTGTAATAGGAAACTATATCAGGATTTCTGGGTGCTTTAACCGCCCTTGTAGATGAAAAGGAACTCCAAACTTTGGGTAATTACACCTGAAGTTTCAAGATTTTATTTATTTTTATTTAAAAACACGGTATTTCATAGAATGTAGAGATTCATGCCTTGGCAAGGGGGTCCTGGACTGCTTCTGTGGCACCAGATTTCTTCTTCTTTTTCTGCTTCTTTTTCTTCTTCTTAGCCCCAGTGTCGTCACCCAAACCTCTGTCACTGAAGGATAGAAATAGAACATATACATATCATTATTGAGAGAAAAGCCAGGTCCTCGTAAAGTAGAATTGTATATATATATATATATATATTTGATAAAACCACGAAAAAGGTCAAAGTGATCACATTTGACCACAAAAAGGTCAAATGGAGAACTTTCAGTCGTCAATGGGTTCATATTGTGTGCTGAATCCAAATTCTAAAAGCAAGGGATTCAACAAGCCTCTCGGCTTTGTCTCCCCTTCCTATATTTCACATGCAGCCTCATTGGAATATACCGCAATCCATCTTGAGAAGGCTTGAAATCTATCTTCAAAAGTCTTTCTCACAATCCAATCTGAGCAGACAGGGATTTACAGGAGGGAGGCTTAAAAAGACAGAGCATTTTAGATTGAAGGTTAATACAGGAATTTGAAAAACATTTAAAATAAAATAACAAACCTAAAAATCTGCATAATGTCACGTTTAAGTGACCCAAGCGTACATGTAGGGCTGCCTCGACTCGTTTAGCTATAAGTACATGAATCCTAGACAATAAAGTCCTAAAGCAAGACAAATATTTTCACTGCTACACATCCTATTTCAGTAGTGGAATAAAGTCTCCATTAGTTAATCATCTACAATGGTCTTTCAGCAAGAACACACCCTGATCTAATAGCTAAAAATAGTCAAACATATAAAAGGTAGAGAGGTAGAAACATTTGGAATGTGTCCCTCTGCATCAGTTGTTTCTTTGCTGGTACAGGATGAAGCATTTGACAGTATAAACCCCCTCCCACAGCCTGTGTGACAAACCTGTAGAGACACACACCCCCACCCAGCTATCCCAACTTCTGCCCTGAGAAAAACCGCATACTTACAGAGGATAATCTCATTAGTGTCCAAGAGAGGAGAGAGGCCGAGCATTGGCCTGTATTTGTAACACCAGCACAGATGGTGAATCACATGACCTCTGGAAGAAGAGTGTATGGTATATGTGCTTGTGTACATATGTATGTACAAGAGGTCAGTGCGTGACTGACAATGGACAACAAAACATTCAACAGTTTGTTCCACAGGCTTCCATTTGAACAGAGAAGACCAGCCAACAGCCAGAACCATTCTTTGTTTCTGTGCGTGTTGGGAGTGAAGCATATGCTGCTCAAAAAGAGCAACAGTTAAGCTTACATTAGCTTCAATTCAATTAATAAATAGGTTCATCACTTTACCCTTAAAGCAGTGGTAGGTAGGGTAGGAACATATTTAATTTTAATACACAAAATTGTGTTTTATTCACATTAATTAGCTTTTTGCTTTATTGTGAAATATTGGAGGCTTTCAGATTGAAGTCAAACAGCTCACAATTAGGCCATAACCATAGGCCATAACGCATCGTTTTTTGACGAGGTCACAAGCCACAAAGCCTGGGAGCCACTGCATAAGAGCAACACTGTTTTATCATTTGCAGAAAACGCATTTAACGTAATCAGGACACGCCTTAATATTTGCAAGCTAATTATTCAGTCCTTTTAGTTTTGTCACACCGCTTGCTAAACAATAACACAAGCCAATGACGAAAACATTATTTGTAATCAAGCATGTTTTCAACAAGAGAGCTCGTGATTTAGGATGTTTAATATTTGTGTGATTCAATTGGTGAATCAAAAGCCATTCTGACTCCCCAGACCAAAAAACTCCGAACGGAGGGATTGTACGATCAAGTAGCATGCGTTAAATGCAAGTTTTGCTTGTTTCACTTTTGGTTATACCACTGTGTGCACCCAGATTCCCTTACAAGACAATAGGACGTTTGACAGCTATATTAGCATGCAAGCTAACTTGCTAATGTCAACTGGGGTTGCCATGAATTGCACCAGTAATAGGCTGCACGCAATCAGTAGGTGGGAATAATACATCCCCCTGTGCACTAAATAAAACTGATTGGCCTTTTCTGTAAGTTATACGAGTAAAATATCGTATACTGTTTATTACATGTCTACCTTTTAGGCGTACTTTGAGTTTGCTACCCCCCATACTACGCCTTGCTATGTGAGCGACGCTAAAGCCCGCCCACACGAAGGATAGAACGCACTCTCAACCAATCACAATAGAGAACGGGCAAACAAACGGTGTTTCTAACCAATAGGATACAGGCAAATGGACCGGACAACCTCCAACGATGGCTGTCTATGCCGACAGCTCGCCGAGGCTTTTAAGTTTGTTCTTGCTTTGATAAAGTGTTCAGCGACGTGACATATTTTACTCCGCTTTGCTGCAACGCCTGCCTCCTTACCCATCGTCAGAGTGGTGCTCTTCATTTTCACAGTCGCTACAGTGTCCGTGGTCCTCTACATCTTCTTTCTCCGACATCGGTGCTGTCTCATTCTCATCCGCCATCTTCGACCAGGAAGTGAGGAGGCACCGCGTGCCCTCGACGGCTTTAAAGCTCCTCTGATTCTATTGGCTGAGGGCGCTGATGGAAACGTCTTCACTGTTGTCTTCTAGTGGCTGTTTTTTTATAAGAGCCTGTAATAAACACATGCACAGGTTTAGATCTCCCCTTTGGAAAAGAAGTGTTCACGTTTTAGCGTCTTTGAGTTTCCAGAAAAGCGCTATATAAGTCCCATGTGTTATTATTATTATTATTATCTTAGGGGGATAAAACAACTTTTCAATACAGAAAAGGTGGAAGTACTTTCCCTTACTTTTGCAGACACCAAAATACTTGACGTTGATCTAATACTCACAGTGATTATAGATGTTGAATAAATAGAAATTGTCTTTGCAATGGTACTAAATTCAAAAATTCAAAAGATTGTTTTATACATAAATTGCTATTTATTTAAAATGTCAAGTTCAAGGAACTGCCTTGTCACTTTGATCATACATGGAAGTGGAGCCTATAGTTTTCATTTAAAAAAAAAAAAATTCAATAAATAAATCTCATTCATATTTACATAACATTACACACATTGATTATAACACTGAAATGGTAACAAAAAACGCAAATTATTATTAATAATATCCAATAAATGTCAGTCATCCAAAATTACGTAATTGGTGTTACTGCTACACAAAACGCTTTTATTTTTGAAATAATGTACTGTCTCTGAAGTGCCTCCTGTAACAAGAGATCATTTGAGGCAGTGCAGTGGACAAAGACATAAGGAAAGTCAGATACTTCTTACTTTGTTTGTTAAAGGTGTCATTTTATCTTCAAATTTTACGTGCGTCTTTCAAGTCTGTCATTAGTGTTACTCATTGCATAGCCCTAGGGGTGAACATTTGAAAGGGAAAATGTATTGTATTGAAGAGTTAAACGATTTTGATATTGACTGAAGCCATATTTGGTCTGAAACATTGCAGCCATTTTGTTAAAATGGTAGTGTTTTCTCCAAATTGTCACTGTTGTTACCGTCACTCACTGGTGTTACTCTTCTTCCTGGTAACACGTAACACCAGTGACGTTACTATGTAAATAAGCATTGTATAATGTATACAAATAATAAAAATACTTTAAGCTCTACTTGTTGTGGATTCATCAAGTTAAGAGTTAGTTGCTATTCAACAGGTTTTAGATGTGTTTAGAAGGAATATATTTCAGCAGATTTGTATCACCCAGATTCCACCTTTTCTGTAGAATGACCCAAAAACGAAATGAATTCTAAATGAATAAACAGAAGAAGAAAAAATGTGTAATGAGTAATTCATAAAAAAACATGTGACGAAAAAAAACATGCCAACTATTTAGCACCCTCAACTTAAACATTTTTTTTTTTCATGATATAACTTTTATAATATAAAATGTACCCCTTAACCCCTCGTAAATACTGTAAGTCTGGTGTTTGTTTTTGCTTTTTTTGCAATAAAGAGAAGAAAAACATCTAAGATTTTATAATTAAGACATGCTCCTGGTTTTGAAGCATTTATTTCACAATATTCATTCATTTGTAATTTGTTGGATTTAAAGTATTATTCTTCTCATACACATGCACACCAGCTTGATATGAGCAATGTGATCTGCATTTAGCTAAATGGGAATTGAAAACACTGAGGCAAGCGAGGAGAGGATATGTTTGGTGGATAACCTAGACTGATTGCTGTTATAAATAACAACATATTTAGTGATGAAAAGGGTATTCAGATCAAAAAAGGCTACTTATACTATAAGCACAATGTACTTAAGACATACACACACAAACATACTATTTCTATAAAGATCAATAATAACAAAAAGTTCTCACACAGTGAAATGTTATTAGTGCTTTTATGAAGACAGTATTTTCTCTTGCATAAATAACATCAACTGCCATTCATATAACATATGATTTAACACTACAAATGCATAATACAACGCTTGTTACATGCTTCTAAAATCCATATAGATCACATGCACTGTAATTACAGTAATCCATGTGCAGTACCTCTCATTACTGCACCATTTTATCCCAAGGAAGCTCTATGAGTTTCAAATTATTTGCAGTAGCTCAAATTCATTGGTATTGTGTTTGCTATTTGCAATTCATGTTTAACCAAACGTTTTATAGAAGAATGTAACACAACATTTGGCAACACAAATAAATTGCAAGGTTGTTAACAGAACAGAGCTAATATGCCTACAAACAAATATCAAACAAAACAAATGTCACATTTGTGAAATGAGGTAAATACAACTATTTAGATTCTTAAGAAAGTTAAGTTAAAGTTAATACTGTTTATATTTCAAGTTCATTTTTTAAGTTGTGGAAATACTGTATATTGTCATAAAATTAAAAGTGCCTAGAGTATCTAGATTATCAAGTAAAACATATTAATCATTTGAATAATCTTCATGCACAACCTGTGACAATCACAGTAAAATATTTTTACATCTGCATAACATAAGTTTGTGTTATAATCATCATTCCTAAACATTAAAAATGATACATATTTAAATCACATGCTGGGAGTCCCACTGACAGGACTTACCCCCTCATTAAGTTAATTAAGTGCTGTTTCTTGTTAAATATCTTCATTCTTTAAGTATTAGCCAAACAATTAAGTGTAAAAATGTTAAAATATTTCTAAAATACAAAAATCTTTAGTCCAACACATTTGGGATGGCCACCTAAAATTAGAGTAAACAACACTAAAACTGATTTTGTAACAAGTCCCATATTTGGAGAACCACAATCCTCAGTGTCCTGGAAAAGACATGATACTCCCACAGTGTATAATGGATTCATTATCTAGCCTGAGGCTTTCATTTGCTGAGAGCCAGAGTGCTTCTTCATCTCTGATAAGCGACATCTTTCCTCCTGCAGTTGCTCAGTGTAAATTGGACCACTTGAGGACCGGACAGGGACTGACAGCCTCTCTCTGCTCACGCTCAGAGCCCCTTTTCAAAGCCCTTTGTTGTCAGAAAATGCAGCTTTCCATCTAGTTCAGATGCACGTCATGCCTTGCCTTTAGCAATGGCCATACGCTCTGACACAGTTTTGATTGGTATTCCTTTGCGGGTGACTTTGAGATGGATGAAGAGTGTGCTGGGGGAGAGACTGGAACCATCTCCCTTCAATAAATGAACATGTCGATAACCTGAGAAAAAAAGAGTACATTACAAACAGCATGCCACAGTAATGACTGATTTATAATTTGCATAGGGTTTTCAATGAGCACCTGTTCGTAGGCTGATGAATGGTACAGTGAACTGCCCCACAAAGTCATTTTTGGCAGTGTGATCGTGGTCCTCCACTACAAACCGCACGAGGGCCAGTTCAGGGACCTGCAGCTGGAAGCTCAGAGTGCAGTCCCATCGGGGGTTGAAACCTGTAGAGGGCGCACAAGAGCTGTAAATACATCATCCAACGACCTACTTTTCAAACAAACCAATCATGGGCTTGGACAGGAAAGGCTTTCACAAAAATGTCTGAGCTGAATTTACATCATAAAAAAGTAAAACAATGATGAAAAACTTATGACATTACATAATTTCACTTCAATAACATGTTTGCATAAAAATAGAAAATGAGTTAGATGCTTCATTAAAACAATATTCTCTACATAAAATAGCTGATACTGAATAAGGACGTCTCAGTATTACCATTGTTGTCGATGCGTTGGGTTTTGTTTCTTGCATTATCAATTGACACCCCATGAATTTCCACCCATACTTGTGGGTCCACAATGGAGCTAACCTTCTCCGTGTCAATTTTTGGAAGCTGCTGCGCAGATATGATCTAAAAATCAAAGGGACAATAGTCAGTTTTCGAATCCAGTTTAAATGGGAGAGTAACAATTCAAGTCAAGTCAAATGCAGTTTATTTATACAGCCAAAAAAATCATAAATAAACAGATTTCAAAGAATTTAACATGTACGTAGTAGACAGTAACAACGGAAACAGTCTGAATGTAGCAACAATGTCAGTCAAAATTGCATTGCAGTACATCAAAAATCTAATTATGATTAACCAATTGTTTTCTAAGATGAATTTGAGACAACCAATCGAATTGACTGTTGCTCAATAGTCCACCACCTTAATATACAATATCCATACAGTGTATGGTTACCACTCACTCGTATAGTCAGCTGGGTGGGGGTGTGACCGGGGCCTCCTCCTGTGTTCTCTGGGTTAAAGTCGGAAGTGGTGCTGCACAGAAAAGCTGGTTTAAGAAGGTATCCACAGCGACCATTGGGCAGGAAGCGGCCCTGGTTCAGGTCCATTTGCTCTCCTGGAGTTTGGAAGTTAAGAGCCACTGCAGAGCACAAAGAGAAAGTCAGTAACACGGCAAGCCTGATCACACACAAAGCCAAGGGAAAACATTTCAGCATCTGTGAATTCTCTCAATCAGTCAAAGCCGTTGACATCAATGTTGTTGTGATGAAGCGGCAATTTGCAGAAATGAGTCACTGTAACATTTCTTTGGCACTTACGGTCCACATAATGTTTTCAGAATGAATTGCCTAAATGTGCTGCCATCAGAGCAGCAACAAAGCTTCTCGTCTGAAAGTACTAACCCATCTGGCATCCACCGTTCCACATTTCCTGAGGATCATAGTTGGATGATCCGAGGCGCTGGCCAGAGGGGTAGATCCGGCTCAGCTGCCTGCTGTTGTGTCTCACAAAAAGCTTCCCTGCAAATGGAAAGAAGAAAGTAGCATGCCATGATACACTGGAGGCTGATTATATTTTGTGGAGGAATCAGCTGCAGGAAAGCAATGTCAACAAATATTTTCGACCTTCTCTTTTGAATTAATATAAAATATTTGCACAGTTGTACCTGAGTCTTTGATGAGCTTGAGGGCATCACTTTCAGAGAAGGAAGACATTTCATTTGGAGGTTTTTCAGGTGCATTTTCAAAGCCACGGAAGGGGACACTTCTGCAGTACACCACCAGCTCTGATAGCTCTGGGCTCAGTTTAGAACAGACCTGGGAAGAGCAAATGCAAACATTAGAGTCAACTGCTCAAAAAATGTAAAAAAGAAGTTCACTTTAACAGCTTCTCAGGCTCAATGACAAATCTTTTTTTAAACTGACCTTTGCAGGATCCTTCTTATTGCTGCTTGCTACTTCATCTTCAGAGCTCGAGGAGAAGCTGGCATAGCTGCCATTCTTACCCAGCTGCCCCAGGTGAGGGATCAGCTTCTTTGCTTTTACCAGAATCCGCCCCCTCAGCTCCTGCAACGAAGGCTATTCATTAGGAATCCAGACAGGTAAAGGCCTTTGAAAACTGATCCTGCTGTGTGTTTGTCTGTGTGTTTTGTACTTCAGGAGAAGGCAGATCTTTTGGCGGGTCGGAACTGAGGGGCTTGGTGAGCAGTTTGCTGCCCAGAATTTTGCGGAGGTGTTTGGCCATGACCGCCTGCTGCTCCACAGAACAGTGATTCTCCAAAGACAGGATTAGAGGGTATGGGGAGGCCTGCAGGGAGAAGCACAGGGAGAAAACGTATGCCAAGCCATTAAAATGCAATTAGAGCACATGATAGCAATCCAGGACCCGACTCTGTAATGCTATGTAAGAACCAAAATACTGCCTAAGGGCCAAGTATGTGACCACAAGCTTGACTGACCACTTGTTCCATTAGCAGTAACGTGGAGCAGCAGGCATACCAACAAAGCTAAGGATTTACACCATTAAATCAAGTTGCTCTCACCTTGAAGGCATACTGGGCGATGGTTTCAATGACTTCACTGAAAGTGACTTTGGAGGTGAGAGTGTGGCCATGGTAGATGACAGGTTCACCTTTATCTCCATCCCAGCAGTCCAGCTCAACACAGCGACATCCCTGATTCAGAGCCCTGTCAGAGAACACACATTTCTTAACCAACACCACAGAATGATCCAATGATTTTGGCCATGGCCCCAAGAGGTTGTGGGGAAATTCTGTTTGAAGTCACTGTTAACATTTTCGTGTCGAGGCATGAATATATGAGCACAAAGCCAAACTAAACACTCATAAATGAGTGAATGAAGAGGGAAATGCATGTTCTGGATGAGCTTAACAAAGCAAATGAACTTCACAACATCTACAAACGTTTTGATATTAATTCTGCTTATCACATTGATAATAACTTGTCAAACTCTTTAACCTGTGACCCAATACACAATAGAATAATAATAATTGATGATAGCGCTGTGGCCAGGGTTTTCAAACAACTGCATACTAAGAAGGCCAGTGGGCCAGAAGGTATTTCGGCACTCCTGCTGAAAATGTTTGCAGATGAGCTCACCCCTGCAAGGAGTCCATTATTCCAGCTCTCTGCTGACACGGGAAGCATCCCTCAAATATGGAAGAAAGCTGTCATCATACCAGTTGCAAAAAAACCATGCCCACATGACAACAACGACTTCAGACCAGTGGCTTTGACCTCAATAGTTATGAAGTCACTAGAACGGATTATTGTAGGGAACTTGCGAACTGAGGTGCAACACCTCTTGGACCCCTACAACTCACTTTATTCTAAAACACCTGGAAAATCCTTTAGCTTATAAATGCTAGATTAATGTTCATGGACTTTAGATCAGCTTTTAATACTATTCTTCCCCAAATTATGTTAAAAAAGCTCAAACAGATGGATGTGAACCCTTACTTAATCAGATGGTATCACTCCTTCCTAACTGAAAGACAGCAGCAGGTGAAAGTAAACTCGACCCTCTCTGACACACAGGTCATAAGCACAGGGGCACCACAAGGCTGCGTTAGCTCTCCTCTTCTCTTCACACTCTACACAAATGAGTGTAGGAGTCAGCACACACACAACCACATTATAAAGTTTTCTGATGACACAGCCATACTTAGTCTACTGACTAGACTAGAGACTCAGACATTTCTATTTATGAACTTGAGATTGAAGTGGTGTGAGGCGCACAACCTGGTGTTAAATGTTAAAAAAACAAAGGAAATGATCTTTGACCCCAAGTCAGTAGGTGATCACAGCCCAGTCCTTATCAACAGGGAGGGAGTTGAGCAGGTTACACGTTTTAAATATTTGGGGATTTATTTTGATGCTCAGTTAGGCTGGGCCCATCAGGTGGATCAGGTATGCTCAAAGATAAGCCAGCGCCTGCATTTTCTGCGTAGGCTCAGGGTTCATGGAGTGGATAAATGTGTCATGTTAATGTTCTACAGGGCAGCAATTGAGTCTATTATTCGTTATGTCATCACAACATGGTTTGGTAACTTGTCAGTTAAATCTAAATCACAACTCCAGAGCTTGATAAAAAGGGCTGGAAAAATAATTGGCATGCTTCCACCATCCTCTCTTCAGGAGATATTTGAGGAGATGGTGAGAAAGCAAGGCTGTAAAATCACATGCGACCCCAAACACATCCTGTATAGAAAGTTTGAGTTGCTGCCCACGAGGGCAAAAGGTATAGATTACCAAACTGTAAATTGAACAGGTATAACTTTCCTTTATTCCACTGTCCATCAAGCTGCTGAACAGTCAGAAACAATTGTGATTATGCTGTGTTAGGAGTTGTTGGGAGGTGCAATGTTTACAGTGTAGTTTGTGCAATTGAGAAGGTTAAATAGGGAAAGTGCAATATGTGTAAATAGGTATGGATACAAGAGGGATATGTGCAATTTGAGGGACACTATGCATAGGTGCAATAGGGAAGGTGCAATGTTTGATTTATGTATAAATACAATAGGGAAAAGTGCAATATTTGATTTATGTATGTGCAATAGGGATATGTGCAATAGGGAAAGTTCTGTACCTGTATGTTTCTTGTTTGTTTCTTTGCCATGTGATATGTGATCTCTGTTCTGTATCTATGACTGATTGTCCTAAATGTTTTATGTTTATTATCTCGATTCCAAATTTCTCCTAAGGGAGACGATAAAGCTCTATCTAAATCTAAATCTAAATAGACAAAAATGACCATAAAATACAACAAAAATGACGCAAAAACAGGTACAAAATTACCAAAAAGAGACATGAAATTACCACTTAGTGACAAAGAATGATGCCAGAGAGAAAGAAAATGTCTAAAGAGACATAAATTGAGCACAGACACAAAAACAAAGAGAAACATAGTGATCACAAAGAGACACAAAATTATCACAAAGGGAAACAGAAGACCAAAATGAGACTTCTTATGTAGAAGAGGTGGTGGGGCACTTAACATGTCTGAGGATCATACATGGTAAGAATATATATTATGTTTTGATCATGCTAAAATGTTTGCTGTTTGTAGATGTCTTGGTCTGAATACCTGATGTAGGGCTCAGTGCTGCTCGCGCTGGTGACCTGGTCCTTTGTGAGGTATGTGTTGTGGGACGAGGAGATGAAGTAGTGGGCCAGAGGGCGGCTCATGTCCTGGTACACTCTGGCATGGTCTGGGTTAACCACGTCATTCTCTCGGGAGAGCATGTACATGGTGAAACCATTCTGGGTCATGAGGCGGTTCTTCTGAGCTGTAACAAATAGCAAAGTCTTTAGTGTCTACTACCAAATTGACATTACCTTAAAATGAATAAGCCTTAACATTTGGGTACATGGCAGACAAGCCAGGTCAAGAGAAGGTTAGCCCTCAATCACATCCTCCATCTTACATGGATTGAGATTAACAGTCTGGGGAAAGAACATATTGACTTAATTTGTTATTTTATGAGATATTATACATTTTTAGCAGTCATCAAGTTTCTGTTTTGCTCTTCTCTTGGCCCAGTTTTCCGATCAACTCCTTTTTTTGAAAACTACTTATAATCATCATAATCATTCATAATTATTAATCAAATCATTTCATACATATCATGTAGTTGTTGTTTTTTTACTTAAAGGACATTTGATTATATACTGTATATATAACAAATATCATATGAGTTCACTTTCAAATAAAACATTTAATTTATGAGAATCGTAAACATTTTGTTTCCCAGTGAAAAGTTCCCTTTTTTCATGTATATTGGTTGGATTTCAGATTTCAATTTGACACCTTTTCCTTTGATATTCTGTTAAGTACATAGTATAGCTTTTGTGGGTGTTATTTTGCTATCTTTTATTTCACCAATGATGGTTATTATTGCTTCTTAGTTCTTCATCAAATCAAACGACCCTCATTGCTGGAAACAGAAAGTGCGTCAGATTGTTGTGCAGCAGAGATTTTAACAGACGCTTAATCAGTATTTTGACTTCAAAACGGGACTTTCACAGAGCTTATATGAAAATGTTGTGGGTTATTTCCTTAAAGCTTTAAATGACTGTTTTAAGGACCTACCCCAGTCATTAAGCTCATAGGTGAGTATGAGGCTTTGAGCATGATTCGACGAGGCGTCTTCTCCTTGGTCTCCCAGGAAGTCGCGCAGCTCAGCAGTGGCGAGCACACAACCATTACTGGAATAGTGTCTGAACACGGCGTCAAGCTCGGGCCGCCGCAGCAGCTCCCTGCAGAACTCCTCGATCTCTACGTGATCCAGACGGCCATCCCCTGATCGGTCACTCCTCTGGGATACAGGGACGAGGGAAGAGTTAAACAAAACAAACTCACATATCAAACACAGCATGCTTTTATTCTGGAAGTACTTCAAATTCCCTGTAAGGAAAGCATCTCTATAAAAATTCAACCCAGCTGTGTATACGTGCATTAAATATACTGCTCTCTGAGGAGGGTCATTAGAGGACATTGCATTAGAAAGTAGAATACAAACCAACAATTCAGCTGTAATAGAGAGCGCAGGGACACAACAGGCAGTAATGCCAAACAATAAAGAAATAACTGGCTCTTGATTTGTTGTGGGGAAGACAGGATGGAGGGGATAAAGATGTGGAGGGTAGACGCTGTAATTGAGCACAGACACTAGACTCCAGGGTGTCACAGTAAACTGGCTTTTCATCATGTCTTAATGCTTTTTCAGTATTCAGCTCACATAAATAACCTTTAAAGTGCTACAAAAAAAACTCACAAAACGCATACATGATGAGCCTGACCTTGAATAAAGAGTGGGCATACTGCTCACTCAGGTCAATGTTGATCATCTGGAGCAGACGTTTGACTTCATCGTAGCTCATCTTGCCATCCTGGTTCTCATCCGCTCGCCTCAGGTAGCCTCGGATCCAAGTGTATAGTGGGTTATGGAATAAAACCAGACTCAAATCTAAAGACTATAGTTTATCAATTAAGGCTGTCCTTGGATTCACATGTGAAGGATACACTTCAATCTCTGTTGCATTATACCATTTCTGTTTTGTTGCCTTGTTACATTGTTATTGAAAGTGTGGGCAAGATAAGAGAAACACCTGTCAGTCTACTGCCATTACATTCCCCATCTCCACAAACTAAATTCAAGAAAAAATATAATCCTAAAGTTAAATTAGCACAGTTATAACCTTAATGAATTTAGATTTTATTGCAGAACTGTTGTATCAAACAACTTTAATTGTACCTAGGGAAACCTACCAAATGGCAACATAGTGTATATTGAGAGCCAAAAAACGTGTGTTGTTGGCTCAGAATCACTCATATATCAAATGTATTGTAAACACCTGTGGAGAGGCTCTTGTTGAAGAGTGGTTTGTTGCACCTGCTCTTACATTTTTTGATGAAATCTAGCTTTAGCATTTATTTCCAAATCCCTTTGGACATTTGCGTCTGTTAAATCAATTTGTTTTATTGTACGATATGTGCATAAAAGAAAAGGTAGCAACCAGAAACTAATTATAGTTTGTTGTCACCTGCTAATGGAGTTGTGTAAACTATAACGCAGACCCCACACATTACACCATTTAAGATAACCCAGACTGCTGAAAGTCAACAATATGAAATACAGTAGAGTAAATGATATAACAAGGTAGCATAAACAAGATAATTGCCCTGAGGATTTATATGTTCACAAAACGTAATATATATCAAGAAGCAGAAACGATGTTAATGTTGTTAAGTACCTGATACTTACAGTCATATTATCCTCTGGCTGTGAAGGATTGTGACTAACAGTAAGTGTCAAACTATATTTAGACATGCCTTTTTTATCTAGTCATTACTGCTCACCTTAGCTATGCTGTGGACGTGGGATGGCACACGTGACTGCAGAATCAGTCGCCATAGCAATGCTGACTCAGCTGCACTATATTCATTTTAGCATATTGGAAATTTGGGAAGGATATTGGTCCAGTTTTTGCTTCTGACTCATGTTGGCCACATGCTCCTTCAAAGTGCGGAGCCCTCGTACCCAGCGTCTTGCTGCATCCTCACAGGGGCTCAGCAAGTCCAGGCTCTTCCGGGCCCCTCTGAAGACCACTGTGAAGCACTGGCTCTCTGGCACCGACCCGGACAGCCGCCTCAGCGCCTCGGACTTGCAGCCTTCACGCACACACTCCACTTCAGTCACTGCGACTGGAAAAGGAGAGGAAAATAAAAAAGTTATTGCGTTGTTGAGTAAACAAAGCTCTGCAAAGAGATCACAACAATGCAAGGAGCGAAGCAGCTTAAGGTCAGACGTCATGTGCTCTTCAGGGATTAATAAATAACACCAGAATGCCATAGCAACAGGATTGTAAAATATAATATGCACATTACATACTTCTCAATGTGATAATTTTAACCTGCACCTTATGACTCTTACAGCACACGCACTGACTTGCAGACGCTCTCCCTACTGACAGTTAAAGAGCAGGGTGTTGTAATGGGTTTTAGAACAGTTATTATAGCAACATGGAGAAAAGTTCACTTTTAGGATAGAAACAAAAAAAAGACAAAAAAGTCTAAGCCATGTTGTGAGGCTTTATTAGCTTAATGTTAACATTTCCATGCTAACAAGATCATAACGACATTGCAAACATGTAGATGTTAAGCTCATATAATGTTTACAATGTTCGACATATCAATTAAGAAGGTTAGCATGCTTACGTTACCTAATAAGTGCTGAAGTACAGCTAAGGAGGATTGGAATATCTTCAGGTATTAAGTCATAATCCAAAGTAAGGCTGCAACTTGTAGACAATTGAAAGAAATTGAACTCTATGAGCAACATTGTCATCCCCAAAACAATTGTATTTATCTGTGTATGATTTTGTCAAAGGAGTCCTAGTCCAATAAGGTGAAGATTAGTACTTTATTTCAACTGTTTCAATCTATTTGCAAAGCTCTGGTGGGTCTGGACAACACTCAAAGAAAAGGCAGCCAAACACACACTACCTAGCAGGTCCTAACACATCAACTTTATTTACTACAGTTAGGAGTTGTCTATTTCTGCACTTGAGGGCCTGCTGTGTTGTAAACAATGATCAGTTGAGTAATAAGCAGTGTCTGGCCGGACAATAGCATCTTTCTCTTGCTGGAGGTCATAAAGCCTCTGCCGTCCACCTCTTCAAAATTACTCCACATTCCTACTTTGCGGTTATCCCGGAGACATGGTAAAAGTTACATTAATGTGTATGTGCATGTGTGCGTGTGGTTTAGAAAGGGAGACATGCAGATGTTTAAAGCTTTGTGTTTACTGACAAATGCTTTTGAGCATCAGACGCTGCACTGAACTGCATGTCCAGATCGCACTGGACCTGGAGACCCACCTGGGGCTTTGGAAAAGAGGAACCAAGCAAGTATTTCATCCTGGATTCACACAAACAAACACTTAGACATAGCAGCCTGCCAGTGTGACATTATCAGTAACTGTCCACACTACAGAACCCATCCTGTCCTCACACTGCTTGTTGTCATCATTGTAAGGAGTGTTACATGCTGCTACTTGAGCATTCTGTGTGTATTTTTGGAGCTGCTGCAGCACAATCAAGACAGCCTTCACCACCTCCTGACCCATAAACCTGCCAACCCCCCCTCTCTGTCAGGCTAGAGGGGGTGAGCATCAAACTGCATTCTAACATCGGCAAGGAGAGCACAAACAGAGAAGAGGTGGGAGAGCTAAAGGTCAATCAACAAGGAGGAAAAGAAAAGGGAGATACTTCAAGCAAAAAGAGATTTTTTTGCAAAAAAAGTTCCATTTAAAGAACTTTTGGAAATGTTGTGAAGTCCTTGCTTAGCCACGCTCTACTACAACCCAGTATCAAAAAAGATTAAGAGCCAACCATGGATTTGCCTTCCCAGTGCCTTCTAGTTTAAATAAACACTGTGCCCTTTGGTATTTTCTAATCTCTTTTGTTCGAATACTTTACTTTTGTGTCAATATGAGAAAGGTTAAATGCATCTGCGGAGGTTAGAAGACCTAAGCTCACTGCAAAATGTTCTTAGCATTTAATAATTTTTTATGATTACCACCACAATTACTGAAATTACTTTTGTATAATTGTAAATCTGGTCACTGGTGTAGTTTGGAGACTGTATGCTATTACAGCTATAACACAAAGGGTGGTTAAAAATAATTACAATTTAAAATAGTTGCTTGGCCTTCAAGACCAAAGCTTTGGCCTCCAATAAAACAGTTGTAGCCAGTGGTGTAGTGGGCGTTGGACGCGGGGGTACGCCGTATCCCAATTTATTTGAAGCATGATATTTTTTTTAACAGCCTAATAAATATAAAATCATTGCCAGTCTTATCAGTTGCAAGTGTGTATTTGTTTTAATAATGACGTAAACTGTTCTGACACCATAGTGTAAAATTCGGTACTGTAGCTTTAAGGCACCAGATAGCGCGACTCTCCTTCTTGTGTTTTAGTTTACACAGCAAAGCCATGCAGAGCACATCGTAGCTCAGTTCTATGCCAAAGATCATTTTGTTCTAATCCTTGGAGTAGATCTGTCTGTAAGTATACAAACTTACCTGTGTGCCAAGTTATGTTTAAAAAATGTGTTTTAACTGATTGTGTGGTTTCAATGTTTTAGATAAGCTAACTAGCTGCTAAGCTAACGGACATAGCTCATTCTTAGCATAGGCTGTTGATTATACTGCACTCTATTTGCATTATGTTGCACATGTATTATTTCAATTGCGTAACGTGTGTTGTATTTTTCTGTTTATTCTTGCAGTTTTAAAATTTCAAGCCTCAGTAAATGGTCAACTCAACAACTGTCTTCTGAGTCTTTGTTCGCTATCTGTGAAGCATGCAGTGCGATGCATACGCAAGGGCAGAATAAATATGATAAATAAAAATAAATTAGTCTAAAATAAACGAGATCAAATATGTTGCAGTGCACTGTCACAACCTAGCAAAGCAAAATAATCGTTTTTTTCGATTGTGTTGTTTTCGTAATTGACGCAGGCCAAAATCATAATTGCGATTAAAATACGATTAATTGCACAGCCCTAGTGAAGTGACTCTTTGTGCAGTCAGTACAGCTCTGTAGTGACACTGCTCTTTGGAAGTCTGGTCAAGAGTCACTTCACTAGGGCTGTGCAATTAATCGTATTTTAATCGCAATTNTCACCCTACACACACACACACGCTTCAAATCAAGTTGCATAAATGCTTGAGCTATGTTTTTATTATAATTACTGTGAAATCTGCCTATTATGTTTATATTCTGCCCTTGCGTATGCATAGCACTGCATAGCTTCACAGATAGCGAACAAAGACTCAGAAGACAGTTGTTGAGTTGACCATTTACTGAGGCTTGAAATTTTAAAACTGCAAGAATAAACAGAAAAATACAACACAAGTTACGCAATTGAAATAATACATGTGCAACATAATGCAAATAGAGTGCAGTATAATCAACAGCCTATGCTAAGAATGAGCTATGTCCGTTAGCTTAGCAGCTAGTTAGCTTATCTAAAACATTGAAACCACACAATCAATTAAAACACATTTTTGAAACATAACTTGGCACACAGGTAAGTTTGTATACTTACAGACAGATCTACTCCAAGGATTAGAACAAAATGATCTTTGGCATAGAACTGAGCTACGATGTGCTCTGCATGGCTTTGCTGTGTAAACTAAAACACAAGAAGGAGAGTCGCGCTATCTGGTGCCTTAAAGCTACAGTACCGAATTTTACACTATGGTGTCAGAACAGTTTACGTCATTATTAAAACAAATACACACTTGCAACTGATAAGACTGGCAATGATTTTATATTTATTAGGCTGTTAAAAAAAATATCATGCTTCAAATAAATTGGGATACGGCGTACCCCCGCGTCCAACGCCCACTACACCACNACATAATAGGCAGATTTCACAGTAATTATAATAAAAACATAGCTCAAGCATTTATGCAACTTGATTTGAAGCGTGTGTGTGTGTGTAGGGTGACCAGGTGTGCCACTTTGTGCAGGACTGCACAAAGCATTTTTATTAATTGTCCCGCGTCCCACAAATTGAGACTATGTCCCGCATTTGAGTGACAGTCGCACAGAAAGGCCGGATCGGTTCGCTGACGGCTGGCACCGCCCTTTATTATTATATTGTTAAAGGCATCATGTTGAGCTGACAGGCGACACAGAGGTACCCGACACAGAGGTATTCAACTTTATTGTTATTGCACAGATTACAGGTACTGAGACAACGAAATGCAGTTTAGCTTCCAACCAGGAGTGCAACAAGCAGTAAAGTGAAAAGTAATGTACACAATCTACAGAATAAAATATAGAATTAATTGAATGATGAATAAACAGTGAGGGGTAGGAATATACACAGCAGCCTGTGAGCAGTATGAACAGTGTGTATGAATANAGCTACAACGAGCCGTTAAAGGCAGAGAGTGAAATTCAGTGAATACACGTAGTTTACAGAGATGCTGTATGAGAAACCAAATTGATTTTGGAAAATTGCACAATATAAATCTATTCTAGTAGACCTCAACAATGGAATTATGATCAGTGGAAATGGCCTTGAAATGGGACCTATTCTGAAATGGACCAATCTGCACAATGATTACTTTTACTTTTGGTACTTTAACTATATTTCGATGATAATACGTTTCTACTTTTACTTGAGTCACATTTTGAATGCAGGACCTTTATTTAGCCTACTGTCATGCGAGCCACCAATTAAAGCTTGGCGAGTCGCGCAATGAACCCCGTTATAGATGAATACAGCTAAAACATATAATGCTAATTTGTGAGTAATTACAACATTTGGCAAAAGGTTTTTCTCTCTGATTTGTTATTTCCCAGGTTAGTGCAATGTTTCGAATAGTCTGCAGTGCTTCCCATAGTTCTCTGGTCGAAGTGTGGCAGAGTCCCAGAATGCCAGGCCTGCAGGTCTTGGCCTCAGCTAAACACTAAATTCATTAGACTTGATCAAACTGTCAATCGGGCAGCGGTCGGAAGCCAAGGCTCTCACAGCACATCCCAGTGAAGGTCAGAAATGAGCAGGACATCGATTTGTAGACAGAAATGAAGGCATATGGCGATCTCATCCCACTCCCCTGCTCATCATCTGTCACTGCAGGGACTCATTGTTCAATTATTTATTTAATGGGGACACAAAGACAAAGATGTTGAATGCTCCCTATAGACTTTAGCAGTAACTTTATGAATGCCCAAGTTATTGAAAGCAGTTCTGTGACACACAATAGAGTGTGTTTCAGATGGGTGAATAGTTTCTTACTACCCCAAACCGGTCAGTGTATGTTTTGGTCATTGGATTTTCTTTTCACAAAAGGATATTCAAAAACAAAAAAAAAGTTTTATTTTTATTTTTAATTTGAAAAACCAAAATTGAAAAACAAAGCGTTTTTCTTTATCATGGTCAAAAAGGGATTTACTAAACTTAAAGAAACGGGATGATTTTCATTTTCTACTTCTCAAAACTAAAAATAAAATCACCAGAAAACAGAAACAAAAAAACTACCGTTTTTCATATTCTGCTACCGGAAGTTACCTTACAAAATAAGAGCGCGGATGAGGACGGTCAATCCGTGTATCTACGGTCTATTTGTTTTCACAACAAAAACAGCCAAGACACATATTGAGCCCAGAAAATGAATGTTATTAAGGGCTGTAAATATAATAGGCCTACGTCTAAAATGGACA
>NW_011344304.1:163797-194714 GCF_000735185.1 Notothenia coriiceps
TGAGAATCGTATAAGGTATGTGACAAGTGACAGTGTCCGACCGACACAATAATCACATAGTATGGGAGTGACAAATAAGTAGGTAAGTTTAAGTAAGATGATAAAATAAGACATCTAAACATGTAAGGAAAAGTTGGAAATGACGAACACGTGAGGGACCACCTGTTCGATTTCACGTAAAGCAACAGAGTCATGGACATTATACCCACGTTATTGTTATTTCAACTAGATTAGAATTTCGTCCTTGTTTACATAAAGAAAAAAAAAAAAAAAACAACGAAATCATGTATAGACTGTAATTGCTAATTGTGGTACACACGTAAGAAAATTACGTTGGGCTCAGTCGGCTGAGGCCTCCAACCGCCATACGTGCCGAATTTAACCAAACGTTAGGCGGGTTTTTTTGGCTCTCTTCTTCTTCTTTCCTCGCTTTCTTCATTCTTCTTCTTCTTCGGGCTGGAGCTTCGCAGCTGAAGTCCGCTCGAGAAACTCTGGCAGGGGGTCGCGCTAGACGGAAGTAGAGTAGAGAAAGCTCCGCTCGGCGTGCCAAGTTTGTTCGGATAAACAGCTAACGAGACCCAGCGAGTTACTCTGTCAACTTAAGCGCCCTGTTTCTGCGACGTCGGAACTACCGCTCCGCGGCCTCCGCGGCGGTCAAAGGGAGAGTGCCGACGCCTCCGCTTTAACGAACTACCCTTTGCTGAGCGACATAGAGCTGACTCGCGAGTAACCACCCAAAATGGGGCACGACGACTACTTTGAGAGGTTAACCGAGACGTTCAAACACAAAACACAGCAAAATGACGGTGAGAAAGTGTAAAAATAGTACAAGGTGTCACAAAAGTAGTCCTTTAATTATAGAATATAGACAATACATGATATGAACGGCAATGGAAGATTGAAATATATCGAATCATATAAGTATTGGGTGACAAGATGACGAGTGTCCGACGACACACATAGACACATAAGTATGGTACAGTATGACGAGGTCCCGACGACACATATAAGGATGGGGAGTGACAAATAAGTAGTAAGTAATAAGATTAATAAGACACAACACATAAGAAAAGTGAATGCCGAACAACGTAAGGACCAACCTTCGATGACTTTTCATTACATGTTTAGATGTCTTATTTTATACGTAATTAACTTAACTACTTATTTGTCACCTCCATCCTTATAGTATCGGTCGGACACATCGTCATAACTGTCACATAATACTTATGTGATTATGGGTGTCGTCGACACTCGTCAGACTTGTCACACATACTTATACGATCTATATATTTCATACTGTTGCCATCGTCACGTTCAATCATTTGATATATCTATAATTAGGACTACTATTGTAACACCTGTACTAATTTTTACACTTCCTGCACCGGTTGCATTTGACTGGTTTTTGTTGTTTGAAAACGCCCGGTTAACCTCTCCAAAGTAGTCGTCGGTGCACCCATTTTGGGGGTTACTCGCAGTCGAGCTCTAATGGTCGCCTACAGGGTAGTTCGTAAAGCGAGGCGCCGGCACTCTCCTTGACGCCGCGGAGCGACGCGGGAGCAGAGTCGACGTCCGCAGAAACAGGGCGCTTAAAGTTCAGAGTACACCGCTCGAGGCTCGTTCAGCCTGGTTTATCCGAACCAACTCTGCGCAACGCCGAGCGGAGCTTTCATCTACTCTTATCGTCAGCGTCGACCCCCTCCAGAGTTTTTCGAGCGGACGCAGCCTGTCGAGGCCAGCCGAAAAGAAGAAGAGAAGAAGCGGAAGAAAGAAGAAGAGAGCCAAAACCGCCTAACGTTTGGTTAAATTCCACGATGGCGTTGGAGCCTCAGCCGACTGAGACTAAACGTAATATTTCTTACGGTGTACACAAATAGCAATTACAGTCTAACATGATATCATTTATGTAAACAAGGACGAATCTAATCTAAGTTAGAAATAACAATAACGTGTATAATGTCCATGACTCTGTTGCTTTTACGTGAAACAAGTGGTCCTACTTGTTTCGACATTTCACTTTCTTACATGTTAGATGGTCTTATTTTAATCTTACTTAACTACTACTTATTTGTTAAACTCCCCATACTTATGAATCTAATGTGCTCGTGACATCGTCATACTTGTCACGCATACTTATACGATTCCTAATATTTCATACTTTTGCCATTCGTCACGTTCATATCATATTGTATATATCTATAATTAAAGGACTACTATTTGTAACACCTTGTTACTAATTTTTACACTTTCCTTCACCGTTGCATTTTGACTGTGTTTTGTTGTTTGAAAACGTCTCGGTTAACCTCTCAAAGTAGTCGTCGTGCCCCATTTTGGGTGGTTACTCGCGAGTCGAGCTCTATGGTCGCTCAGCAAAGGGTAGTTCGTAAAGCGGAGGCGTCGGGCACCTCTCCTTGACGCCGCGGAGCGGCGCGGAGCGAGAGTTCCGACGCCCGCAGAAACAGGGCGCTCTAAAGTTGTAGAGTACACTCGCTCGGAGGTCTCGTTCAACCTGTTTTACTGATTGGTAGTACGTTGCGTGCTCGTTCTGCAACTAGCTTTAACGCGTCCAGACGCGTCCAGAGCGAACAGAGTTTGTTCGGATCACAGAGGGAGGCGGGGCAGGTGGGTCATTTTTTACTATACCTATAAAATAAATAAAATATGACTGAATGGTACCTTTGTTTGTTCGTTGGAAAAATTGTTCTTGTTGATCTCATCTCCTATACTCTACCTCGGTTCTATTTTCTCGAGTTGTTGAGACTTGTTATCTGATCAAATTACTCGTGCGACTGAGTCAGACGTCAGACATGACCCGACCACCTTCAGGACGACTAATCAGAGTTGTAAAAGGGGAACATCTATGCAAAGGAAGCTCCGTTGCGGGAAACGGAAATTGGACTATAACGATATTAAAGGAAGGAAAATTTCGGTTCAAGATAAGTACTCGTGAGAATGAAAGTCTCGAGGAAAGGGGAAATTGGTACGAGTGTAGAATATTGACTGAAAATCAGGCACCGGAGAAAGTGTGTGACACACGAGAGGAAGATCGAAAGGGACTAGTATAAAGTCGTTATGCATGTACAGACGACCCGAAACCGAAACGCCCTTGAGAAACATCTAAGTGTGGTGTGTCACTCAGGTAGTAGGTAAGTCGGCGTACAAAGCTGAGAAGACGGTAGAGCTTCTCGCTTGGAAGTGGTACGACGGTGGGGACCGTAGTAGTAGTCTTGTAGGAGCTAAAGTATGAAAACGGTAAGCAGTGCAAGTATAGTATAACATATATAGATATTAATTTCCTGATGATAAACATTGTGGAACAATGATTAAAAATGTGAAAGGAAGTGGCAACGTAAAACTGACACAAAACAACAAACTTTTGCAGAGCCAATTGGAGAGTTTCATCAGCAGCACGGGGTAAAACCCACCAATGAGCGCTCAGCTCGAGATACCAGCGAGTCGTTTCCCATCAAGCATTTCGCCTCCGCAGCCCGTGGAGAGGAACTGCGGCGCCTCGCCGCGCCTCGCTCTCAAGGCTGCGGGCGTCTTTGTCCCGCGAGATTTCAACATCTCATGTGAGCGAGCCTCCAGAGCAAGTTGGACAAAATGACTAACCATCATGCAACGCACGAGCAAGACGTTGATCGAAATTGCGCAGGTCTGCGCAGGTCTCGCTTGTCTCAAACAAGCCTAGTGTCTCCCTCCGCCCCGTCCACCCAGTAAAAAATGATATGGATATTTTATTTATTTTATACTGACTTACCATGGAAACAAACAAGCAACCTTTTTAACAAGAACAACTAGAGTAGAGGATATGAGATGGAGCCAAGATAAAAGAGCTCAACAACTCTGAACAATAGACTAGTTTAATGAGCACGCTGACTCAGTCTGCAGTCTGTACTGGGCTGGTGGAAGTCCTGCTGATTAGTCTCAACATTTTCCCCTTGTAGATACGTTTCCTTCGAGGCAACGCCCTTTGCCTTTAACCTGATATTGCTATAATTTCCTTCCTTTTAAAGCCAAGTTCTATTCATGAGCACTCTTACTTTCAGAGCTCCTTTCCCCTTTAACCATGCTCACATCTTATAACTGACTTTTAGTCCGTGGCCTCTTTCACACACTGTGTGCTCTCCTTCTAGCTTTCCCTGATCATATTTCAGCAATACGTACATGTCTGCTGGGCTTTGGCTTTGCGGGAACTCTTTGTAGATTCACACCACACAGTGAGTCCATCATCCATCAGCCGCATGTTTCGACTCTTCTGCCATCTCGAAGAGCGAACCTTCACCATGCTGCACCCCTGCATCATCACACGAACATCCTCGTTGTCCAGCAGCCCTGGAACACAAAAGCATAAACAAAGAAAGAAGGTTTTAGTATAAACAATGTATTGTGATTGAGTAAGTAGAGTTTGTCTTGGTTTTGTGCCCATTTGTCGTTTAAAAAAAAACATGTTTAAAAAAACGGTACCTTAAGATCGTACTCTTTCCTTTGTAAGTGAGTAGTTAAATCATGATTAATGTTGTACAGTCTGTAAGGATAGTAAGAACTAGCATCTACTACAGCCATGCTAAGAGCTCTGCGGTTGTTATTAGCTACACCAGTGGTTCCCAATCTAGGGGGCGTGAAGCTTGGGAAGAAATTGTAAACAAACATTGTTTGCTTGTAAAATCAATAAAATTTACACATTTTGAACACAACCGGCCGTTAAAAGAAAAGTGGACGAGCCCCAGACAAGCCATTCAGCTATAATGCCCAAATCAACAAAGTATGATGAGGCATACATCTCCCTTGACATCTAACTTGTTCGGTGCGGAGATCTCTCTCTCTTTTTTTTAAATTTTTTTTTCATAACAACACAATTTCCCGATTTTGGATCATCAAAGTACATCTTATTATCTTATAGAACTACGCCTATATTGCGTACAGTGCCCATAAACTATGGCACACCCCCCGCCCCAAACTCAAGTTGAACTGCCCCAGCCCCAGTCAAAACCAGAGGTTTATGTGAAATAGTTCTGTTTTTGAAATAATGGTTTAGTGTGCAATTATGGGTTTTAATTTTGTATTTGTGTTAATTTAAAATAAATCAAACTCCCAAAAAACGTATACAGCTTCTGTGTGCTTTTATTAACATTGGAATTTACTGTGTAAGCGGCCGCGGGGGGGGAGAGCTTTAGAGAGCTCTCTCCTGAAAGACTGAGCGGCTCTGATAACCTCAGCTCAGTGAGGTAAAGGCACACCTTTATACGATCATTATAGTTATAAAACAATAACAGAATAGATGAAAAACAGGTATAAAAATACTATATGACAGTACAAAAAAGTTGTTATTAATAAACAAGAATACAGTTTTAAAAGGGGAGTGATTTTTAAAATATCCATAAAGAAAAAGAAAATCTGCTTACAGTTCTGTTTCATATGGGTGTTGAGAGATGTATCCATTGTTCTCTTAATTTTGCTCTCAAAGTGCACCAGATTGATGCTTTTAACTTCAATATTAATTTTTAAAAAATCTTCACGGGGGAGCTTGCCCCCGGACCTCCCTAGAGAAGGTTAGGTCTCCCCCCAACTTAAATCATGTGGGGGGGGAGGGGGCGCCAGCTAAAATCTTGCCTAGGGCAGCAAATTGGTCAGAGCCGGCCCCGACCAGTGGTTATTGCTTTTAGAATTGACAAACTCCTATGCAACAGCCGTAATCCTGGAACATACAACCTTTTTGACTGTATTTCTAAAGCCGGCCTCTCATTATTATATACAGTCAACACATGTCTGCTTTACCCTAAACTCAAGGTTGTGTTTCCTATACAAACCTTGCAGTACATGACCTGTGCTCAGCGTATTCAGTGTGGTGTTGTGTGTAGCTCTCATGGAGTGTCTTAAAAAGTGACTTGATGTTTTAACCACATAATGTGTATTTTCTCCCAGTCTGGACTTAATGAAAATGAATAAGGTAGCCTACTTCAAGAATAAAACTGAAAGTGAAACAGAGTACTGTAAATACCGTTGTTTGGTTTACATGAGCTGGTTTTGATAAGATCTTAATAAAAAAAAAAGGGACTAAATCAAAGCTGACAAAAAAACAAGTAATCTATTTTTGAATGAATATATTTAAGGTTTGGACAGTTTTTTTGAACAAAACAAACAATTAAAGATGTGGCAGAGATGTGGGTCATTAGTTTAAAAGGTTTGATTGGCAGTAGTTAAGCCTACGGAATCATCTTGGTCTAGTGTTTTGGTGGGCAGAGGGGAATATTTATCCTTAGTGGTTAGTAGCTATCTGAAAATTACTGAAACTATTCAAACATTCAGACAAAAAATGGGTCTGAATATTGCTCCTGTATAATGCAAATTTACATTTAGCAAAACTGGTGTAGAAATTGTCCCACACTTTTGATGCATAAATCTACTCAAACATCGGTTTTAATGGTTTAGTTAAGAAGTAGTTATACCAGACTACTTTGTAAATTATTATATCAAAATCATGCAGCAACAGCTTTACAGTACAAGTGTTAATAGCACATTCAGCCATGCCTCATTGCTTCTTTTGCAGGGATGAATGGGTCCTCTCAAAGAGCATTCTTCTCTTTCAGGACTTTTCAAAGGAAAGGTCTAAACAAACTCTAACTCTTGTCAAATATTTCTTTAGGATTGGACTCATCTGCTCACCCTTGAAGATTTGACCAGAAACTGTTGGCATACTTTCTTTAACGTTCCCTTAAATCCTAGTCCTTATTATTTCAGTGCCAAACGGCTGAGAGAGTTCCTCAGAGGGCCCCCGAAGCAACAGCACAACAGAAACTGAGCTCCCAGCTCCCAGCTCCCTCCCCCTGACTAGAAACAAACTGGGTGCAGCAGAGGAGCTCTCCCCACTAGGGTTGAGGACAAAGAAACCCCCCTACCAGCCCTCCATCTATAACAACCCTGTTTTCCAAGCTGTTACCACATGCAAGGCATTCTCACAAGCATAGCACATGGGCCTGATTAACTGCAGGTCATTGACCACGCAACTACCCAAACAGCCTTTACTGCCTCTTTCTCAATACACTGCTTTACCTCTTTTTATTGCCTCTCAAGCCTCAACCACATTCTTTCTTTCCTACCTGCATGATTTTAATATCTAACCAAAACGGACAAGTGAGCACAAGCCTGAAAGTGTTGGCAAATCCCACAGATTTAATCCACAGTGCATTTTAACAGGAGCAAATTCACCATGCTCCTGAAAACCCCTTTATAAGGCCGCAAATGGAGGGATGGACAGGATTCTTCGGGCTATCTGAATCGTGTTTTCTTTTCATCGTCTACTGTAGAAAATCTGGTTGACAGCCACTACATCACATGCTCAAAGACCTGCATTCCAACTGGCTAGCAACCCTGCTAGCCAGTTGGCATGAAGCATTTCAACACTGCACAGTAATTAGAAAAGCAGCAGAACCGGCATGGTGGAAAGTAAAGAAGGTTAAAGAAGTCTACAACCATGCTAGCTGCTAACCAAACACTGCAACACTTTTAGCTATGCTAGCAAAAGCACCTCAGCATTTGCTATGTTTGTAACGTTTACCATCTTTATTTAGCTCAATAGCATGGTTACATTAGCTTATTTGCCATAAACATTGTACAGCTGTGCTTGATGGATTTTCCGTACGTTTTGCAGATCATTTTGTTCATACACAAAAGATTTTGATGGATAAATATTTCACTCTATGATAACATTAAATAGCAGAGGTGGGAGAAGTAGGCTACTCAAATCGTGTACCAGAGTGTGATACTTAGCCCATATGTTTTCCTCACTATATCTACAATATCTGCTGTTGTAATCGTGTAAATGTCCCCGTTTCCGGAACAAATCGAGGATTTCTAATTTCATCTATCAAGGAGCGAAGTCATACTAGAGGAAAAAGGAAAAAGTGATTCATCATCTAGTAACCAGAATTGTCTAAAAATCGGTCCTAATTAATTTGTTCTTCTAGATAATGAGATGTTCTCATGATAAGTGATACGTTTGACCTGCTGAAGTGGCAAGAGTCAGGGAGTAATCCAACAAGAATTACCCCTTAAAGGGCCTTGAATGTCGGTACACAGTTTCATGGCAGTCCATCCAATAGTTAAGATTTTCCACTCTGGACCAAAGTTGTGGACAAGCCAATCCACAGACCTACAGAGAGATTGTAAACAGTTGGATAGCTGACAGCTCTATGTGAAAAGAATTGGCTAAAATAAGAAGGTTGCTGGATCAGCTGTGAGAAAACAACAAACATTAAAAAGAATCTCATAGTCATATGGATTATTTTTCTAAGGGTGTTTCCACACTACGAGCAGCAGGAGCGCCTTGAAACTGATATGAGGATCAGAAAGAAAATAACCATATCAGCTGGTCAGTAATAGAGTGTGTCTGCATGCGTCCTCTTCATTCAGGCGCACATATCAGCTCCTGCCGGGACACAGTTCACGTTTCTCTCAGCATTAGCACTGACACGAGAGACAGCTAGCAAGGATTCTACACTTGCATCAAGATGGAGGGTTAGGGTGTTGTCGATATGATATGGGTGACAGGCCAATTAAATGTTCTTAATTCTGTCCCACAGCTGTTTCAACAAGACGGATTAGGCAGCGAATAGGGTAACTCTTAGAACAAGATCCAACCTTTAATGATATATATGGTATTTAGAGTTATGATTTGGGAAGAGCTTGACTGTACTCTGGAGACTCTCAGCGGATGATCTGAGAACAGTTATCTCAGGAAAATGTTTAGAAACTAATTTAGTTTTATTTTAAAATACAGAATAACGTTTCAATGGTTTTGTCTGGTTCTTATTCAGCTGATAATAAGCAACACTTACATTTTCTTCATCTTTCGTATGAATTCACAGGAATAGTTAAAGGAAGTAACTGTTATGTAGATATCAGCTCAAATGTAATCAGCTATTGCAACTTTAATATCTAGATTGTGTTTTTACCTTCTTTCAAAATGGTATCTTATGCAAACATGAATTAGAAAGATATAAAAAACAATGGTATGAACATGAATCGCAAGTTGGGTCTCGCTTCTCTTTAGGCTAAAGATCTTAAATTGTTGGGATTTCTCTGCTGGATACTGAGGTTGGCAGATGAGTTCATATCATCAGATGGTGTGAGAAGTGGAATGTTCCATTTTTGGGGGGGTATTTTTCGTAATACAAGGATTTAAAAATGATTGTATTATTTGAATGGCCCCTTTCCGGTAACCCCAGATGTCAGACCCAAACAACAGTGTTTAGCTGTGCTGTAGAATTATTGTGGAGGGTACTGTTTACTTTATTAGTTGAATATAAGTTTATAAATCTCTGACATGTGAAAATCCCTGATTAATTAAAATAGTCTCTGACATCCCAGACAAAACATATGCATCCTTTTCCTGTAGCAGATTCCAGAAACCTCATATGGGTTCAGAGTTATGTTAAAAGCATTTTTAATAAAAAATTAAGAAAAGTCGTGTGTACATAAAGGTTGAATTACTTTTCAATACTCTGGAGTCTATGTTTGAAAATGTAAATGCAGGCTTCATAAAATGGTTTTAAGATCTGGAAGTGAATAGATTTATGGATTTTGTTTGCGTGAATCTTGTTTGTTCTCGCAATGAACTAATTCCTGTGTTTCACAATCACAGCACCCCAGAGCACTAGAGTGCACAACACTGCTGACAACCTCAGTCTGTTTCTGAAACCAAATACAAGACCGTCCCAGGAGATGTCAGTGACAGCAACAAATATATTTTTCCGTGTGTGGACTTGTCTGATTCAAATATAGATTTTCTCAAAACTAACAAACTTTCAGTTCACCAGAAATGTTATCGTAATGAAGAGGTTAACAGCAAATGAGAAATATTTTAACAAACAAGGAAAACTTGTCCTGTGACACCTCATGACACAGCAATCTGACCCCCTTAGTTCCACTTTTTTTCATTATGAAAGTACAGTGTGTGTGTTTCTTTCTTTCTCTGAAGTAAGTAAGGATTAAAAGCTGCTAAGGCATGGTGTGTTGAAGGCCACCTCGCTGATTTATGTTGACACATGGCTGAAAGAGGTCAGGGTGTGGTGGGGGTGGGTGAGCTCACTTGCTTGATTTTTTGGTATTAGCGAGACACTGTTCTAGATTCATGCACATACACTGCTGGGAAAAAAGCTGGGGTATATGTTCAGGGACAGGCAGGAGCTGAGCTAACTGAATTAGAAAATGTTTGGATCTGAACATATACTGATGTACACTGTTGCCCAAAAAGTTGGAATAATGGTGTTTTCAGACACATTCCTCTTTTTATTCCTATTTACACAAAAAATCATTTCATGATCAGAGGTATACAAAATATGTTATTCCAACTTTATGGGCAACCGTGTATAATGTATAATGATTAGGTAACTAAAAAAGTTGTAGGTTGACAAAAGAAAAATGTACAATCATTTCGATAATGTATCCATTCTAAAAGTAATTGATAACAAATAAACAGGTTATCAGCTGTTTTAAAGTATTTTTTAAGTCAACTTAAAAAATGACGAGGTCTACTTGTTGGATTAACGGTTTACAGCCCTGCAAACACACTGCTGTGTAAACAAAGCAAAACAACAATCAGGGGTTCAATGTTCGGAGATAAAACCTTCAGAGCAGTTTTCTTTGCAGATGTCTAGACATCCAGTGTCTTGCAGGTATTCTGACGGATGCTCAACAGGTGTCTTTATTGGGGTGAGGTTAGAATGTGAGCATAGAAGGTTTGTGTAATGTGGCAGCATGCAGCCTAATGTAGTTGGACTGAGAACCAGGCTGGGATGTGAATAGTGAGCAGCCTGATTCACTAGTGAGTGACTTCAGCTCTTCATTAACACATGAATACCCCCCCACACACACACACACACACACACTCACAAACACTGTTCCTTTCAGCTCTGGTTGATGTGTCATTATCTGGTGATTAACAGTCACTTTATACAAAAGTTAAATATATTACACTCTAATTCTTGACTAAAGTGACTAAATAACTGTACATCACTGAGGTGATAGCACAGGAGAAAACCTTCCATACAAAAGATATTTACATACTCACAGAGGTTCTTATAGTGTTTTTATCCCAGCTAGAGCGCAGTGAGCTTTGAAGCAACAGAATGGACCTCAAAAAGTTTGGATTTTCTTACCGAGCCTCCTGATGGGGTCTATGGGCTTCTCAGCCCCTTTCTTCCTCCGCTCTTTCGGACTGCTGGTCGCTGACTTACCGCTGCCTAACATTATCACAACTCCAGCGAAAAATAACCGGAGGATACAACTTTAATGCACGCAGCTGGCCCGTTAACTCTGGGAAATAGTAAGTGCAGGTGTTTCCCGCAAGCGCAGATTTCTGCTGTCCCAGAAAAGCGTCTGAGCAGAGAGAGAGAGCCGAGCGCAACAGTTATCCGTTTCCCACATGTTTCAAGTCCCTCCCCGGCGCTGCTGTCCATGCAGGCTGTGCGTAATATGATTCCAAACAAGGCGCACACTTTACGCACTCCCACCTCCTTCTTCTGCCCCAACAAACAACGACGAACTGAATTACATGAGACAGGCACCATGTCCATGAATGAACATGTCCATGTCCATGAATAAGAATATAATTTACTCAGGTACAAATTTGATTTAAAAAAGTTACAAGCTATTCGGCAGATTCGGATTAACAGCCAAATTGTTATAGATAGGAAAGGTAAACATATGAGTTTACTGATGCCTTGCTTAGGGTATATTATCAAACTTCGCATTAGCATAAAAAGCAGCTTATTACAGTAGGGTAATAATGGCATGTGTTGTGAAGTTAAGGCCATTGGATCGCTCACTGTTTCGAGTTTCTGGGAAATATGAGGAGGGAAAACTAAAATAGGAGAATATTATAAAACAAGCCGGTAGAGTGTGTCAGAGCAAATACTTAGGACATGAAAATGTTTCCTTTTCAATGATTTAATCTCAATCCCTAAGAGTGCAGCGCTCCCTGCTGGTCATTGCAGGAAACTGCAAACATCTCAACAACAAATCAATCATTTTAAAGTAAAATTCCTCTTCTACGGCCAGCTAAATCTACATTTATCCATACGGTGATGTGCTGTAAAGTAGGAATCAAACTAAGAATTAACTCTTATTTGTAAGTGGATGGAGATGGGCCCACAGCACCCGAGCAGTGGCTGGAAACTTAATAAAGTCTTGTAATGGAGTTATAAAGGAGATCAGAGAGACACAGAGCTCAGCTGGGCGGTCTAAAACTCTTCCTGTCAGGACGACTCGAGCATGAAATGTGACTTTGCCCTGATCCACAGACATCCACAAAATAACACACATAACAAGCAGGTTGTGTGGGGTTGGAGGGAGTCTCTTAAAGTGACATGTTTCTTTCAATAAATCACAAATCACACGAGAAGTAAACTAAATCTTTCTTCATAAAAATCTTAAAAACATAGCCCCCTGTGCTCAGATATATATCGGCCATTGTTTTAATTTAAATTTCAAAGCCATCCGTGGGCCTAAAACTATTTCTATCTTTCATCTCTCAATTGCAGCAACAGCCATGTTAGACAGAGAGATTAAGTCATGTTTGCTAATCCTCACAGGCTTTGGTCTATGCAGGAGCACCAATGGCTCTAAAGCTGCACAATGCTCCTTGATTTAAAAAAACAAAACAAAAAACATAACATGATAACTTAGTATGATTTCCTAATCCCCACAGTCGTTAGGCTTCATATTGACTGGAACATAGGCTATCAAGTCTTCCTGAAAGGATTCCCAGCTCAGCTTGCTTATTTTCCAGAGCTGAAACCCTGCCTGATTCTATTAGTAGAAACAGTAGGCCTGTGTTGTTTGCAGCCATTGGATTCTAAGTCAATCTGTGTTAGGAGACCCACCATAAGGGGTCACAGACTAACAAAAAAATTTCTTCCATTTATAGCCTAAAAGTTAGGCTAAGAAACTATATGTGTGTGCAGGATATAGTTAGTGACAAATGCAGTGAAATATTAAGTTCAGTATACTGACTAGCAATTGTACAGGGAACCGTTAGACATTTCCAAAGTAGGCTTATGTGTTTTAAAAATAATAAGATATTTATATATATAAATATATAAAATAGGCTACATATACCACAAGGTTGCCATACAAAATTAATTCAAAGAGTAATTCATTTCAGCTTTTTATTTTTATTTTACACAGAACAACAAAGGTTATAAAGAAAAGTTGTTGAAAATGTATGATTCAATTGTTAGTTGTGTGTAAATCACAACCAGGGCTTGCTAAATTTGAAACGAAAGGAAAGCTTCAGGGCTGCCTTGCAAGATCTGGGGCCGTCTATTTCCTGAAGCTAAACTAGTTCATCGAGGGTTCCAGTTCACGGATTATAAGGAACAAATGCTATTTTTTCATTTGAACTTTTCTTTATAGCTTGGAGTATATATTAATCTGACAGAATGGCATAATTAAAATGTTGAAATCAATCGTAATCCTGTAGTAAGGAACCCTCACGGGATACATAACGTTCCAGCAATTACGCTGACCCAGGATAAACACATTGGCCTAGTTAGCAGATAGCTAACGTTAGCAACTTCAATAGCTGGTTGTATTTATATACTTTGTTGCGTAGTCGCTAAAGCTTAATCGAAAAAATTGATGGTAGGAATCATTGTTTTAAGGTTGTCGATCCATTGTTGCTTATTACTTAGCATTAGTTAGCCTGGCTTTATGTACATTATGGCGTTTGGGTTAACGTAGCACTGGCTTTTTTTTAAGGTCATTTTTGAATTCCCAATCTCAATTCTTTGAAGTTCAATAGATTAACAACACAGCCCCAAAACTCCCCAACAGATCAATGTGAGGCAAAGTTCATACTGTGAGCTTAAACCTAAAACTAACAACTAACGTAGCACTGGCCCTGGCTAGAAATAACTTGCGTTGTAACATCGTCGAGCTCTAACAACACCGTGTATTTGTTTTTGTTCTAACGTTAGTGCGTATGGCTTCACACTTTATAATGATGGCAGTGTTTAGTTTGGGAACGAAACAACGCAGCTATCATTTGCTAACTAACGTTAACATTCGGCTAACGTTAGCTAGCTAGCTTAGCCTTAGCTTTTAACACGACACACCAGTGTAAAACTAACACTGCATATCAGAAACATGGGTGGGTTGCGCAGAAAAACTCAAAACTGATCTACACAACTCCGTCCACTGGCAACAGGATTATTGAGCAAGAGTTAGATCGCCTGACCCACCCTTTAACAACGAGGGGCTCTGAGATGTACTCGGAGCGGAAGCTTGACAATAAATGTCGTTTGTTTACGCTGATTCCCGAGTTCGCCGAGACTGTGTCCCACAACGTATCACTCCGCACAACACACATAATTGTCATAATGAATCATTTAAGGCTGTAATATCATCAAAACGACGCGTTTCGATACATTTAAACATGAAAAATACTTGCATTTTCAACACAAGTTGTTTTTTACTTATTTCCTTGTGTGAACATTAAACACGGACTAGTTTCCCTAAGCGGGGTTCTTTATTTTGCTTTAAATGCAGGAGGGTTTTTATTTCATTTATAATTCGGCTTTATACTGTGAGGGCAGCAAGGACATATAATACATATGTAGTTACGTCTAACGTATTCTAATTAGACCAAGCGACTCAAATGTAATTTAAACTTATTTAAATTAACTTATATTTCATTACTAAGTATTTTTACCCCTTTATTGTGTAGATGGTACCATCCTTAAAATGTACCGGACTGCTTTCTTGGTGTGGATTACGTACTTATGATTGACCCATGGATTGTCGAATCAAAAAATACTTAAAGCTTAGCAACAGCAAAGTTACCCTCTTGTCCAATCAACAAAGAGAAGGGTGGGCTTTATCGCGCTCAAGAGTCTACCGTATGATTGGTTAAAATCCTCGTCAGTTATCGTAGACTTGTGGAATATGTAGTTTGGTTTGTAGGCCTCCGACAGTGCTACATTGAATTCAAAACAACATATCCCACAATCCAACGCGCGTAACAAACAGCTGCATGCGCACGGAGAGAGGCGGAGCTGCTATAAAAACACGAGCTCCCTCTTCTTGAGCAGCACACTGGACACTGTTGTGACGGTGAAACGTTGTCTCCCGCTGAAAGATAGCCCTGACAGCATCGAAACAGTTAATGGTAGTTAGCGGCAGTTGCTCTGACAAACCCTCGGAGGAGTAACAAGTGTTTACTGTAGAGAAGTTTCCTTTAATTTTGCGAGAGTTTGTTTTGAAACGTCAAAACGTAGACTTCCTTTATTAATGATTTTTGGGTGATTCTGGAATACATACATTTTTGTTAAAATTTAGTTTAACGTCTTTTAACGAACTTTGAAGATCATTTTTGAGGGAGAGGACATGATCTAAAATGTACTAGAGTGGGACCATCGTAGCGGAACATCAGGATGACAGATCCAGCGGAGCAGACCCTTCACCTGAAAACTTTCGGCAGCCCATCAGGTGGGAGCAGCGGAGACGCGTTGAAGCATCTCCCAGCCAGAAGCCGTGGTGGACCAGAGAACGGCAACAGGGGGCGACAGAGAGACCAAAAGCAGCAGCAGCAGCAGCGGGCGGAGAAGTGTGGGGATATCAACACAGACAAGTTGTGGCAAATGAAAGGCGGACCGAGGGAGGTGTGCCCTGCCTCAGCTGCCGGAAACGAGCTCTCAAAGTGCCCGATTGCTGCCCAGTCTCATCAGAAACCCGATGTCCATGCAGCGGGTGACGGTAATCACATCGCGCAGGGGAAAAACGGCGAAGATAGCCCACTGGGAGAGACTTTAAACCAGGTGCAAGATGATAGTCATATCGACTCTGACACTGGCTTGGATGCGCGTCTGGGCAAGAAGAGGCACAGGCGCAGGACCTCCAGGAAGAAGCGCAACTGGAAGCCTTATTACAAACTTAACTGGGACGAAAGGAAAGCCCTGGAGGAGAAAGAGACGGCCAGAGCTTCTCGGTTGAGAGAGGAGATGTTCGCCAAGGGGCTCCCAGTGGCCCCTTATAACACCACCCAGTTCCTGATGGACGAGCATGACCGAGAGGAGCCCGACCTCAACACCGAGACCGGGGTCAGACGGACCTCAGGGGTCGGGACCCGCATGGAGGACACGGGCAGCGAGGAGGACTTATTTGATAACGAGGAGGAGGACGAAGATGACGGCAGCGGGGGGGGCAGCGACGGTATCGGGAGACCTGGAAACGCAGGTGGAGAGTTTCTCCAGAGAGACTTTTCTGAGACCTACGAGATGTACCACGTCGAGAGCCTGCAGAATATGACCAAGCAGGAGCTCGTGCAGGAGTACCTGGAGCTGGAGAAGTGCATGTCCCGGCTGGAGGAGGAGAACAACCGGCTGCGGCGCACCGTGGAGCCCGCGGGCCCGGCCGGGGAGAGCCCCCTGGTCCGGCTGGGAGACATGGAGAAGGAGCTGGAGAGACTGAGGGCCCAAAACACGGAGCTCCTTCAGAGCCAGCCCAGCAATGACAGGGTCGCTACAAAGTAATGGACACAATTGAAGTGGGGAAAAACCCCCCTCAAAAAGGTAACATATGGGACTGCTGATTTTTTATTTTTATTATTTGTCATCAGTTTTCTGTAATCAGTTTGTCATTTGGAAGACGTGTCCTTGCATTGTAATGCAATACTTTATTTTCTGTTTGGGCCTGTTCAAATTTTGTTTTCCAAGAATAAATGTAAATATTTCAAAATAAGTTTCTTTTTATAAAGGGAATGTATCTGACAATACGAGAATATGTGTGTTTTTTTCCTGGGTCAACTCTGTAGCTGTCCATTGACATAAACTGTTCCGTTTTTTAAAGTAAAAACAACAACATCCTTTTGTTGCATTCTCCTCCAAAAACTGAATACCAAATGACAGCTTATTGAGTCAGCTCGCCGATAATGTTTTGCAAAAATAAATTCCGGAGTTAATATTTCTAACATTTGTGTGTTAACATAAGCTCAATAAAACCTTGAAATGTCTTTTGTTGTGTTGTAAAGGCTGCTCTAAAACACAGGAAGTGGTTCAAAGCGGCAGTGTGCAAAGATACTTGCCTTTGTCAGCAAAACCAATAATCATAAAGCTTTCCTTAAAGGACCCCGAAATGTGCCAGGCAGATATGGGCCTTGAAGAGAATAATGCACGGACATGGCAGAAGGGGGTGGGGGGATGGGATATGATGGAGATGCTCTTTATGAAGGTTAACCCACTCTGAGTTTAATCCACTGAGGATGTTCTGCTAAATTAAATGCATTAATGGATTTTTTGCAACACAATATAAAAGCTTAATGTTGCAAATTGTGTTTATTATAGCTTTAACTATCGAGTGTCAATATATTCCTAGTATCACTAATTTGAACAGATTGTATACATATGAACCTATGAATAAGTTAAACTGCAGAGCCCCAGTAGTTTGGATGAAGTTTCTTTCTTGTGCAGAGGGAATCTGTGCCATTTGGCCTGGAGAGACGTTTCTAACTGCAGCCTCCAGAGGGCGGCATTCAGCTGCTATATTAAGTTGCTGCTGCTGCTAAACATGAGCCTCACTCTCCCTAGGCTAGTGTTACAAAATCCTTAAAAACAAAAACACATGTGAAAATTTTTCTTTAAACATAGTTCTGTTTATTTACATCATATAACCTTGCTTTAAAGCACACAGCCATGAGGGAAATGGTTTCAGGCGGACAACCTTTTTTAAGTCCAGTCATTTTCATATTAGTTATACTCAAAAAGCAATTCCAAATGTACACAATACAATATGTTACATATTAAGATAGTATGTACAAAAACGATTTTTAAAATACGAGACATTGGATAAAAATCACAACACACTGACTTGTTGAGTTTTCTTGAGCTGTTGGTTTATCTGTAAGAAATTGTTGTCTGACATGAGCTAATGCCGGTTCAGGGTAGGGCTTGTAAGGTGTACCATATTCACACACTGTGGATCAACTAGGCAGAGAGATAGGACCTCGATCTGTTAAAAAAGCAGCTGAGAGAGAACTATGCATCTTCCCTCTTTGCAGCAGTGGTGATAGCTGTTAATGCCTGTGTTAAAGGCAAAGAGAGTGCATAGACATGTCCTTGGCTTGACGTGTGCTTTTTAATTATTTTATTTTAAATAACAGCCTCACAATTAGACCCCTTGTATTAAATGTACACATCTTTGGGTCAGTGCCTTAGTTATACCATCAACCACAGGAGAGGAGGGCGGAGACCCAGGAACGAACCAAAGGAAACGGAAAGATAAGAACAGACCATGGCACTGCAGAACAAAAACACATTCCAGAAATCAGGCACTTTGTAGAAAAAATCTTGAGGTAAGACAAGACTATAACTCATCATTTATTATTATTATTATTATTTCTCACTGGGTTATTTGGTCGGATGAAAGCGAGTCCCATGACTTTGGAAGTTGCACCTCCTGTTTGAATGGGAAATGGAGATGACAGATGAAAACAATAGATTCATTCTGTACTCCTTTTCCTCAAATGTACCATTCCCCCAGGCAGGGAGGATTTATCAGACCTTATGGAGAACTCCTCCTCACGTAGCCCCAAGGTAATACACCTGCAGAGAGATGAACCCTCGGAGGGTATGTGGTGAGAAACACAAAGATCACCCTTAACAGAGGTGAAAATGTAGCGACTTGTATGTCCTACACAATATTTCCAAAGCCTGATAAACAGCCCGAAGCTTCTCTTTAACAAGAAAGAACGTTCTTTGTCTTGAGCTCAGCAAATATGAGCAGATCTGAAGAGGCAATGCTCAGACATCCCAGACATACAGAAACAATGAGGTCAGCTATCAAAGTGTAGCTGCCTTCAAATGATATTGTAGTAATGACCAGATTTCTATTTGCTACATGTAGATCGTTTGTGTACATGTTGATGCAACATTGTTGGAAGTATAGTCACCAGAGAACTTTATTTATAAGACTTTATCTTATAATATAACAGTTTGCTGCACAGTGCTGAGAATCAGAGAGAAAGGCCATCTTTGAGGAAATAAGGAACAGGTTTATCTTATCCCCTGTGAACAGGTACACCCAAGAGGTGAAATCACAATAAACATACTTTTTTTAAACTTTAATACAAAATATATATAATATATATATTGAATATAAAAAAAAGAATATATTAAGGGAAACATTTCAAGTAACATCTTGAAAGAAATGACTGTGCACTTTTTTAGCACTTTTGTAAACCATAAAAAAGGAACTAAAAAAAACAAATATGATAACATAATATTTATATTTACAAGGTTAACTTAACAAGGCTTTGTACAAATGTTACAAAATTGTTCAACACAAACACCTGCACGCTCAGATATGAACACATAAACAGTATTAACAAGCAACGAGACACGAGTGTGTTTGTGTCCGACTATGTCTGTTGTTTGGAATATAAATGTCTTACAGTGTCCGTGGTCTGAGGAGACACAAAATACAAAAACTGATATAAAAAAATCATTTGACTTCCCTCTTGAAATGCTTTTTAAACAACCAATTACCTTTTCTGTAATTAGAGGTGTGAGGCTGTTTCGTATGGCTCACTGAAGTCGGTTCAGAGAAGATTTTGTAACAGTTACTGTTAAACCCTTCTTTGAGCAGAAGCATAATTTTCTCAATAACCAGTGGGACGTTGCATTTTCAGCGTCCACTTGGATTTTAATGAATGTATGTCTTTTTAGAAGTACGCCAGAGAAGAGGGGAAGGATGACTGGTCATTACTATTATGGGAATTCTTGGCTGTAACAGTGATTATGGTGAGGTCTGTTTCCGTTTTATTTCTATAAAAGCACACATATGGAAAGAAAAGCTTTGGCAACACTGGAATGCCCCTCGCCATGCAAATGGAGCTAATGGAAAATAAAAAGGTGGGCTGCTCTTCATTGGTACACTGTGTTGCACCTGGCAATCAACCACAACCGTGTTGACGCTGCTGCAGGCCTACTGACCTGCAGACAGCGGCTCGGCTAAAGGGGCTCACAGGTACTGGTGGAATCTGGAGGTGGGGGCTTGACGTGTAGCCGGTTCTTGTTCAAGCCCCTCTGCGTCCCGAGGCAGTGGTTTCACCTGGTTCTGAATGATGGGGGACAGGGGGAAGTCACTGACGGTCAGCGGGGGTCTCTTCTCAGAGATCTCTGTTGGGGAGGCCACCACCGTGTGTCTGCGCCAGGCCCTCCTCTTCCTCCTGGTCTCTGGTGAAAGTGGTTTCCTCAGTCCCACGCTGCGCAGGTCGTCGGCCGAGCCCAGCAGGCGGGCGCGGACCTGATCCGCCAGAGACCTTCCCCCAGGGCCGGTGGGGGTGAAGGAGGAGGCCTCGCTGGGGGGCAGGGAGGGTTTGAGCCGGGCTGGGTGCAGGCTCTCCTGACTGCTGCCGGAGGAGGGGTTAGTTCTGGAGGTCTCCCTCCTCGCTCTGGACGTACCATCTGACCCAGAGCCAGCAGCGTGGGCCTCGGCCGCGGCGGCCTGCAGCTCCAGCAGGTCCAGGGACCGAGCCTTCCCCTTCTCAGACTTCAGCTTCTTCCTGGCCAGGGTGTCGCACTGGATCAGCTTGTGGGAGTTGAAGGAAGGCCGCGAGTGCAGTCTGTGAGTGGTGGTGGAGGAGGAGGAGAAGGAGGAGGACGAAGGTGTGGTGGACAGCGCCCCTCCCTCACTCCTGTCTGCAGAGTCTGGCGTGTGTGTGAGCGCTGTGGGCGGGGCCAGCAGGTTTGTGGGTGAGAGGGCAGGGGCCTTGTAGTGGGTGTAGAGGAAGCTGCGGGGGGCCGCCTGTGTGTTCACGGGTGGTGTCGGGTGTTTCTCAGGTCTCTCCTGGGTGAGGGAGCGCGAGGCGAAGCCGCTCTCGTTGTCCGTCTCGCTCACCAGCTCGCTGTGCTCGTCATCAGCATCGCCCCCCCTCCCCTCGGATCCCAGGCTCCGCCCCAACGTGGAGAGGGTGGAATAACCGGAAACAATAGAGCGAGCGTCCTCTGGAGATCTCCACGGCGGCCCCTTCACCTCCACCCGCACCTCCTCCTCCTCTTGCAGCAACGTGGCTGCCGGCCTTCCTCCTGCCTCCTCTTCCTCTTCCTCTTTACTGCACGTCCGGCCGGGATCAACCGTCACCACCTGCTCTCCTACCACCTCTTTCACTCCGCTTTCTACAACTTCCTGGTCTTCCTCTTCTTCCTCTTCCTCTTCATCGTCGTCCTCCTCTCCCTCTGCTCGAGGCGCAGTGTCTCCTTCCGGCAAGCCCGCCCCCTCTTCCCCCCCTGCCACTAAATGTCCGGCTTTGATTGGCTCGTGCTCCGAGTCGTCGTCAGTGCTGCTGCCCACACGGCGGGCGTTATGGCGCTTCCTGCGTTTGCGGCCCGTCACAGCTGACATGATGGACAGAGCCAGGAAGTCCTTGGATGTGATGTCTTTCTTTGACCCCCACGACCCCTGAAAAAAATTAATAAAAAGGTTACCGTGACACGTTGATGCATAACACTACATGTTCTCAATACTGGTATATGCTTAACAACTATGGCATCAATGGGAAGGCAATACAAATAAATACAATATAATCATACTTATTATATTAATGACCACTTATTATGTGTATTTCAACATTAAAAAAAGACTTATTTTCATGTAGGTTTCATTTTTACAGGATCTAACTTTTCAGCATAACATAATGTAAAAGACATTACCTTAGATTTCGCTGAGTCACTGTTGGTTGAGTCTGGGGACGAAATAAAAATAGGTCAGAACCATTGAAGTTTACTAAAGGCAAATCATGCAGGAGGGCACAGAGGCAGGTGGTGTATAGAATACATCACAAATCAAAGGGAACTGCTTCTGCACGATTTCATTGTTGATGTAGCAGCAGGTGTTTCTCATCAGCTGTTAATAGGAGAGCACCTGCTGTGACATCAGAACATGCTTGAAAGTCTCAGTATTTTTTCCCCTTCCCTGATTGCAAAAAATATAAATTAAAAGATGAATTCCTCTCTTCATTTTCCTCTGTGCCCTCCGATCATGACTGACACCAAGACACACATGTAGACTTGTGAAGGAGAAACAATGATTGGGGAAGCAGGGTTTGGTGTTGGAGGCATTAGGAAACCACGGCACACACCGATGACAACACCAAAATCACACTGATGACAATCAATCAGTGACAGAAGGCAGAGATTGGAGGCGTGATGGCAGAAATCATTTTGGCACACATTCCCTCACAGACACAGCAACACAGGATAAAAGCTGTTTTCTTTCACTAAGTGCATGATTAGAACATGTTTGGAGTTTAAGAGGCTCTAGATTGGTTCCTCATGTACTAACAATGACAGTTGATACATTTTAATCGTTATTTTGCACCCTCTGGTATTTGGATTTTGCCCTAGCCCATATTCTGATAAACCGTTCAGCTTTACTGTGAATCAGTGAGGTTTTCTTTACCAGTGTTTCTCCTGTATACCCCTTAAATCCTATTTTTATATTTTTCTTGTGATCTGATCTAAATGATATCTCTGTTTGTCGGTAGGTTAATTACATCTGTTTACATAATATATACCCCTTGATTTTTATATTATATATTGTTGCTGCTTTTGGGTTTTATTGTATTCAACCACTTTTTGATAAAGTGCCATACCAAAAAATGTAAAATACAAATTGATATTGTCAAGCACTTTCAGGCATATATTTGCTCGGGATCTTTGGCTGATTAAATATAATTGACTTCTTCTTTGCAGACATCACAAGTGAGCTACTTTTAATATTCATTTGAACCTAAACTTTATTGGAAATTCAAAAGTAATAAAAAAACATGAAGGAAGTTTGATGTCATTCAGGCTAGGAATTGGCGCCACCTAGAGGATTCAGCTTAAAACTATTTTATTTACTTTTAAAGCCCTCAATGGCCTGGCCCCGCCCTACCTCTCTGAGCTGTTACACAGCTACACGCCAACTCGCACTCTCAGGTCAGCTGATCAGTTGCTCCTGAGGGTGCCAAAAACGAAGTCTAAGCGCAGAGGGGACCGTGCTTTCTCTGCGGCCACCCCTAAACTGTGGAACGACCTGCCCTTGCTAATCAGACAGGCTCCCACACTGTCTGTTTTTAAATCCCGTCTTAAAACCCACCTCTTCTCCTTAGCATTCGGAAACAAGTAGATTGTTGCTTTCAGTGGTCTATTGTTTTTATTATATGGCTGTTTTATTTTATTTTTTATTTTTAATTTTTAATCATTACGTTTAATCTGGTTTGTTTTGTGTTTGTATCTTTTATTTTAAATGTATTTATTTTATGTTTTGAGAGCTTATCTCTCTGTACAGCACTTTGGTCTCAAAGTTTTTAAAGTGCTATATAAATAAAGTTGGGTTGGATTAGAGTCCCTTTGGAGCTCAGCGTGTGTTAGCAGCCTGATGATCGGACTGAAATGTGAGTGGAGTGCAGTGCTTGACTACAGGATCCATAGTGAGGGGGTGGTCTCTCAGTAACAGACCACCGTTTACACTCCAGTGTCAGATACAGCAGCTTTAAGAGACGGAGAGCATCCAGTCAGCTGTTAATTCATTAGTCAGACTGAAGTGGCGTGTTCTTACAGAGCCTGAGAGGAGACGCTGACTTTAAGGAGGGTAACGGAGACCATGGAGACACACACTATCACCAACACTCACAGTCTCTCTCACCAAAACAAACACACATTATTTCACTTTCACAATGAGGCACGGATTGATTGCACACGCACGCACACACAGACACACACACACATTGCCAGGGGGTTTCCCATCCTACCGCAGTGGCTGCTCCACAGGCTCAGCTAAGAGAAGGAAATGCAGAAACGTACAGAGAAAGTGAAAGGTGAGCAACGTGTTGGAAAAAAAGAGGTCAGCAGAGAGAAGAGAGTGTAGGCACACTATTAAACACAAGAACACTACGAGGGCTAACAGGTCTAAGACTTCTGTTGCTCATGCTGCCTTCAAGTTCTGTCCAAAAGAAGGGAATTCTGGGTTTAAACTTGGACAATCTTCCAAGGAGGCTCTAGAATTCTCAAGCCAGGCCAACATGTCGACAATAGAGATAACTTCTTTTTAAACAGGTTTTTTTTAAAGAGTTCTATCTTCAGTGGTCTCAATTCAGAATAAATAAGATCTGACAGTTGTTTTCTCTCACTGGAGCCAAAGGTTGTAATAATGGCACACTACTGGGAAATTCCCTACTTACAGCTATAAACTGAAAGCAGCAATACTTTTGATTATAACTGCCCACAATGCTATTGGACGGTTTGTTGTAAGTTGTACGCTTGTTGACTAAGAGCAGTTAGCAGCGCTCACCTGACGCCTCCCCGAGCAGACACGTCCTGCCGATGTTGGACAGCAGGTGGTCGATGTTGGGGGCGGGCTGCACGTCTTGCGTGTCCACCGGCGTCTGGATGGAAGAGAAAGAAAGAAAATGATTACTTACAGAGGATTTAAGCAGATCACTTTTACAGTGTGCAGGGAAGGGAACTGAGGTCCTAAAAGATATGATATGTTTACAGATACAGATTTTGATGTCAGCAATATTTTGTCTATGCTCTCAACCACAAATTTAAAACAGCAATTAAAATGTAAAGCCACGTTGGTTATGTGTCAACAACAGAGTGACTTATTGGTTTTATTAAACAGCACTAACGTTAAAAAAACATTTTAAATGAACTGTAAATAGTTGAGTTATAGTGGTGTCCTTAAACTACAACAGTCATTTTATCTCAGATTCAAGAATTGTTTTCCTTTAAACATGAGGAAAGAATATGTAACTGTGGCAAGTTTTCTTGTGGATGCAATGTATTTTGTTATATTAATATTTATAAGACTTTGTTAAAGTCCTCATCTTAAAACAAGAGAAAATAAAGCGGTTTGCAGCAGTAGAATATGAGGAGAGTTTACTTATATTTCATAACTCGTGACAGAATCTTCAAATAGTTTGAGCTTTTACTCAGTTATTTCACACCAACTTGAAACCTTTCTCAGATAATTAAGTGGCACATAAAACACTGCACATTACTTACAGGTTTTCAGAGCTACTGTACATCCTAAACTGAGTCTTTATATTATTCTATTAAGACCTTTAATCTGCAAATATAAAGAAACATTATGGGATGCATACCTTTTCATCCTCGTCTTGCTCCTCAGCGAAAAACCAGTTGCACTTTAAAAATGACACAGACAGAAATATTTAGCATGAAAATGATAACTGGTTATTTGTGTGTGTGTGTGTGTGTGTGTGTGTGTGTGTGTGTGTGTGTGTGTGTGTGTGTGTGTGTGTGTGTGTGTGTGTGTGTGTGTGTGTTGTTTTGTTGCAGGTCTCACATGTTGGATGAGCGTCTCGACTATCTTGTAGCGATCGGGCATGTGTGTGACCATGTCCTTCATGTTGTCCTCAGACGTCCGGACCAGAGTCGGCCCGAACACCAGAGCCAGGTTACGGGGCTCCATCTACGCCAAGATAAAATGTTAATACCAAGGACATCACAGCGATACGTTTAAATTACATTTCAAAAGCCCTCTTTCTTACAACAGTGTGACAGGGTCATTAAGTGACTTTTTTTTTTTATTACAGTTGGAAGAAGAGGGTTATATATTTGAAATTTATGAAAATAGAGTGAATAAAGTCAAAAGTTGTAAATCTGCATACAAAATGTGATTGTAAATTGAAAAGACTAAACTCAGAAATTCTCTGATATGGAAGATACATATTTACAGTAAAAAAAACTCAGAGAATAAAATATAAATAAGGATTGCCATGAAATGTTTGGGATGTGGTTTCTTTTACAAAATAACTCAAATGAATGTTTATTCTAGTACATTTGTCTCTTTTGTTCTCGTAAACCTACCACTTTCTCTCTTGTAAATTAAACATTTTATCCTCAGGAAAGCTCAACGTTTCTTCAGATAACTACCCACCCCCCAGGTATTTTAGTTTCTGACCTACAATGGCCCAAAAACACCGACATCTCACACACCTTGTTTTTATCTGAGCTGTCGGCTACAGTCTTCAGGTGAACAACCAGGAACTTCAGAGTGTCGTAATAATAATCGGGCAGGTCTCTGATCTGCGAATGACAAACACGAGGAATGACAATAGTGATGAGCCTGTTCAACCTGCCAGACTTCTGACACACACACACACACACACACACACACACACACACACACACACACACACACACACACACACACACACACACACACACACACACACACACACACACACACACACACACACACACACACACACACACACACACACACACACACACACGTCAGTTATCCTGTTCATGAACACAGACAAATACTTACCAGTTTATTCATGGTTTTTAGCCTCACTGATGCACTGTCTATCCGATTTGCGTCGATGAAGTCATTGTACTTGTCTGTAAAGTAAGTTTAAATATTAGAATACAAGTAAAGGTTTGATATGAATGCCTGGCTGTTGCAGGTATGTGTTTGGACGGCTCGTTGAGACATGTTAGGACTCACCGTTGGTGAAGAGCGGCTCTGGAAGTTTCCTGAAGAAGGATTTGAGTAAACTGCTGACAACATTGAGGTCTTGCCACTTCTGTTGACAGCAAAAGAAAGAGATGGTCAACTATCTAATGCTTCAGCTTTGTTGAGTAAAGTTAAATGAAAACTGTCACTTTAGCAGTTTATATTTTAAGTAGCATTTAGATGTATTAGTATTTCCTCACCTCCTCTGCAGGGTTGATTTCGACGCCCTTGTTGAGCTGATCCTGAAGACTTGACACCATGGCGTTGTTCCCGGGGACTCTGTAGATCCCCGTGTACTCCAGACCCATCTCCTCCACCAGCCCACAGCAGATCTCCACAATCAACGGGATGAACTGGGATTGAAACACACAGGTTTTAATCCCATTGACAACCTTATTTAGAAAGTCTGTTTTCTTACTTTCAGGTATGAAGGATGATTTTCAGGCTAACCTTGTTATTTACACCTGGCTGACAATCCTCCAAGCGCACACCAAAAGCTTTAGGGCCAGATTTCTTCGTCTTCTTCATGATGTTGATGCTCCATGGAGACTTCGGAGGGCCGCTCTCATCTAAAGACAGGTCAACAAAAACTTTAGCTGCGTCACATGAGGCCTCCGCATTTGCTTCTTGGTGCACCCATTACTTAAAGGTCCCATGTCATGCTTTTCCGGTTATTACCCGTCCCCTTGTGTGTTATGAAGGTTTTTATGCATGTAAACGGTCTGCAGAGTCAAAACCCTCAAAGTACACCCTGTAGCGAGTAAAACTCTAACACAGAAAATACCTCCCCAAAACGCCTCGTTGGAGATAAGTCACTGTCCATTGATTCTTCCGGGTACGAGATTACGTAAGCACGTACCCGGAACTAAATGGACCAATCCGTGGAGCCGTTACGTTCGCGGAGCCGTTACGTTAAGCCCCCGCTAATTGGTCCAAATTGACCAATCCACGGACTTTTTCACACACACACACTCAGTGCAGACAGCTCTGCTGATCTCTCCTCCCTGGCTGCAGGCTGATAACAGACAGTTGGGATCGCGGCAAAATTCTCTCTGCAGACCGATTCTCACAGCGTTTATCAACCTTTTTCTTACTCAATATCAAACCACACTTATTGTTTTTACTTGACTTTGTGTGTGCTCAGGGTGAGTTTGGCTGTGTTTCGCTGTGTATTGCTAAACAAGGAAACAACACCTCCACGGAGCTCAGCGCGATTCACAACGTCCCGACCAATCAGAGCACACTGTGCTCACAGGGAGGGTGGGGGCTGGAGCTATTTGAGCTACAACGAGCCGTTAAAGGCAGAGAGTGAAATTCAGTGAATACACGTAGTTTACAGAGATGCTGTTTGAGAAACCAATGTGAGTTTGGAAAATTGCACAATATAAATCTATTCTAGTAGACCTCAACAATGGAATTATGATCAGTGGAAATGGCCATGACATGTCTCCTTTAAGAAAAAAGACTAGTCTTACAGCTGCATAAGTGTTGCTGAAAAGGAATAAGGGATGACATAAACTGATTTGAGGTAATACCTACATGCAGAAAGATTGTAATGTAAAATGCATAATTTCTAGAAAACAAGTGAAGTAATTTCAAAGAATACAATTGAAAGGAAAATAGGTTGCATCAAAAAGAAAGATATTTGGTGGGATGTTAATTTTTAGTCCTACTAAAAAATATATAAAAGGACACCTTATCACTGCTGAACTTTGGCTGTAAGTCAGAGGTCCTGGAGTGGAGTGACAATGTATACTTATTATTTAAGACTTTAGTTGTACAAGAATTACCCTGCGCTGTGCTACCATAATTGTTTCCAACTCGTGAATGATTAAAAAGTCAGCTCCCTCTTAATTAATTGATTTATTATTGATATTTAACCGTTGTATTTTCGCACAATGAGTGGTAGGAGCACACTGCCGTTATGTTTAATTAGTCTTTCCCTTACACTGACCTTTGCCCTCTGGTTTGGGAGAGCGTGGCGCCCCGGCAGCGTTTTCTGCCTTGGTGTGCATGAAGGGAGGCTTCATGCGATGCATCCTGGGAGAGGAGTCGGGCTTGCTGCCTGTTGGACTGCAGAGGGAGACAGAGAGACGGGTTTAACTCCAGCTGTCAGGCATGACAACAGATGAGTGCGGTGGTAAAAGCAGCTTCAATAGGTTCAGTTTACAAATGTATCATTAGGTGACTCACCTCTGTTTCCTGTAGTCATTCAGCTTCTTGTTGATGAGGGCCTGCCTGGAGAAGCCGAGCTCCTGCAACAAACAAACACAGTGGTGTTAGAACAACACACAGCAGAGGTTACAGTCCGACAGGTGAAGGTGCGTCCTCTGACCTCGTTGTCCGTCTTGCTGTTCTCCCTGATGACCTTGATCCATTCCAGCATGTCCTCCCGGTCTTCCGCCTGCAGCAGGTACTCGCAGAAGTCCTGAGTGGTCAGCCGCAGGGCGTGCTTCCGCTTGGTTTCGCTGTACGCAATGTCCACCAGGCAGCCCCGGATGCTGATTGGCTGCTCATCCTCGGCCGCTCCGCCAATGGTGGCCCCGCGGAGCACCGCCTCCCTCTTGTCCTTGTAGAGGAACAGCGAATGGGAGCGCAGCACAGAAAAGACTCTTTTCCACGGACGCATGCCGCTGCCAACCTTCTGTGGAGGAAAGATGAAATGTGAGTGATAGCTTTGAATGCTGTTCTGCCTTCAGGTGTGTTGTCATCAGGCCTGGGGTGCCCACCTTGCCCTTCTCTGTGAGGATTTGTTTGAAGTGCAGCCATCCTTCTTGTCGTACGTCGCTGTAGATTATGTTTCCTAGCTCTGAGGTGGAGTGGCGTTTAGATCGAACCTCCTCAGCTGTCCCAAGGTTGTCCAGAGACTGAAACAAAACCAGGGACATTTTAGAGACATTTCAATAGCAGAAAAAAGCCATCATATATGACTTTCAGAATGGTAATAGGATTGTGATTTAACGAAGCAGTAACCTTGAACCTGCACAAGTAAAGCAGTGAGAAAGGGAAGAAGAAGAAGAACTCACCCCGTCGGTGAAGAAGCTCTTCACTCTCTTTGGTAGCCTCCTGTGAAGCGCAACAACACAACTGAGTGTTAACTTTCAACTTGTCTGCCTGCAAAGAAATATGAAATAAAAATGCTTGCTTTAATCTATCAACAGCCAGTTTGACTACTCACGAGAAGACTCGGCCTTCCTCTCTGAACGTGTTGAGTCCTTCGTCACATGACTTGGAGCGCTCCGTGGTGATGGCTAGAAGATAGGAGGAACGGCGACCGGATTTAATACTGCCTGCTCGATGAGAGGATGAATGAGCAGAGAGAGAAAGAGAAACAAAGAGAAAGAGACAGACAGAAAGACAGAATGTTGATGTAATGCCAATCACCGGAGGGGAGGGTGTTGGATTAGGAGAGGGGTGAAGCAGGAGGAGGTGGAGGAGGGGGTGGGAGTTTGAGTGGCGTGGTTAGGATGGACGTGGGGAGATGAGCTGGGCTCGTGGGTTGGATTCAATTAAATTAAACTCCGGTACTTTTTCTCACCACTGGCATGCAGGTGTAGCCTCTGTCAACCCAGACTGACATGCATCTGTTTCAAGAAACGTATCATGCACGTCGTCTACATTTGTCAAATTTGACCCAACAGCCATTTGTATTCTAAACCGTCAGCTTCATGCACAACCAAACACACCTGAACAGACGGTATGTTTTTCTTTGAGTCCATTCCAACATGCAATCTACAAAAAGAGCATGCACATATGTTACAAAACCTCATCTTTGCAAAGAGCTTTGTCTGTTATTGAGCCTTGAAAGTCTTGATTTGAAGTCCAATTATATTATTACAACACATTTCTAAAGAAAATCTCCCAACGATTAAAGATTTGTGTAGGGATTAGAATCAGTATGATGAAGGAAAACAGCCTTATTGGTAGAATGATAAAAAAATGTGGAGAAAGAAAACCATTTAAATTTGAATCTGGTAGAAATTGGTGAATGTTTCCATTTCATTTGAGTAAAAACTACTTTTAAGACTCAGTAAAAGGCAAAAATACTTAAAAAGATATAATTCAGGACAACAACGAACCAGGAGGGTTTTCAAATCCCATGCATGATAAATTCCTCTCTTGTATAAAGAGGGAGCATCAACCACAATCAAGATACTTTTCAGCTGCATGCAGTGGGGAGGGAGGGGGGGGGCACTCACTGCAGTCGTGTGAGAAGAGCCTAGTGAGGGGAAAGGTGAAGGTGGGGGAGGCGGGGTTGGTAACCACGGCGGGCGCAGAATTCATGCCGCTGGACACCACCGAGGACGCTGGCACGTGACGGGCGCGTAAATCTGCGCCGGGGCTCGTCGGCTCATCTGTGGGAGGGTCGGGGAAAGGAGCCCGGTTGAGAA
>NW_011344304.1:194751-206985 GCF_000735185.1 Notothenia coriiceps
GGCATAATTACAAGCGGAGAACGGATTAACTTAACGTCACAGCAGGAATAACAACAGCCGGTGTTTCTCGTGAGTGTTTTCCCCGGGAAACAAACACAATACACACAAACGCAAAAATACACAAACACACACACGTATACACACACACACACAAACACACACACACACACACACACACACACACACACACACACACACACACACACACACACACACACACACACACACACACACACACACACACACACACACACACACACACACACACACACACACACACACAGAGAGAATGGAAACTGCATCTGAGAAGAGCCTGGAGCCTCAATGGACAGACAAGAAGGAAATTAAGGAAACACACATTCCCCCAAAATTCATAATTCTGTCTGCATAATGGTTTTTGCATTTCCTCTTAGTTAAGCGTTCACTAACATTCAATAAATACTCTGTGTGAGTTACAGTTTCAAAGGAAGTGGTACAATCTCAAGGTTAGTTGGAGGTTAGAGTTAATTAAGGTGTAAGAGAAGAGACAAGGGATGAAGCCTAGATATTCTTAGCTTACCTATGTAGGGGATGGAGGCCAGGGAGTCGTCCTCTATAGGGAGTGGGGCAAGGTTGCCATTTGGTTTCCGAGGGGCTACATCTCCCGAGGAACTAGTGGCAGGATCCTGGGCATCGGGAGAAAACAAAGAGGGTTCTAGCCCGTCTATGGGCAGGGCGTAGTGAGGGTGACGCATGCCATGGGCGTTCCTCCGCCCAGTAGGAGGTTTCTGCCTCAGCACCACTTCCTGGGTCTGTGCCACCTCTGCCTCCACGGACCCTCGTTCCCTCTCGTGGTTTGTCGGCCTGTACGCTTGGTCCTGGGATTCGGGAGTGGCAGAGGCAAGTGGAGACGCAGCAGAAGAAGTGAGGGGTGCTGTGGTGCCCTCTGGGGGGCTCGTTTTTGGCGTTGGGTTCCAATTCATGTGAGGGCCAGAGTACGAAGGGTCCCTGAAAGAGTGGGCTTGCTGCATGATGCGACCCGTCTTCCGGTAAAAAGAGGGGCTGTAGCTGCGGTAGCCCACCGGCTGGTCGTCCATGCTCTGCCCAGAGGGGAGCCGCCTGCTCTGGGGAGCAGGCTGCTGGGGCTGAGGCTGGGGCTGAGGCTGGGGCTGAGGCTGGGGCTGAGGCTGGGAGTGGGCCTGGCTGTGAGTCTGGGGGTGGTGTTTAGAATGTGACTGCCGGGGCATTGGAGGAGCTTGAGCTGCACCGTAATGGTTCCCCTGCCTTGTGTAGGCGTCAGTCCTGGGGGGCGGCGGGGGAGCCTGCTGAACCCAGGACGGCCTCTCAAACCGAGGCGAGACCAGTGCAGGTGCTGCTCGGTCCAGCATCTCTAACGAGTGGCCATGGCGATCGTACTGGGCCAGCAGGTTTTCAGAGCGGGTTCGGGTATAGTTAGTGGTAGGGTGGCCGGGACCTGGGCCCCCCTCCCAGTCTGCATAGGACCAGTAGGGCTCCCCATGGGGCCCGGGTCCTGACTGCTGCAGTAACATCAGAGTGTCTTGAGAGGCGCTGTGCGGCCAGCCGCCCGTCCGCTGCTGCTGCCTCCGGGAGTCGCTGAGCCGGTCCTGAGAGTAGCTGCGGTGGCGGGTCTGCATGCTGCGTCCCGGGCGCTCAGGCACCTGGTTGTAGTACCAGTCAGAGAGCGCCTGCTGCCGGCGCCCCGTGCGGCCATGGCTGACCTGGGGCAGGGGGGGGCTTGTCCAGGCTGAGCTGGACTTGCGCGGCGGTGCCTGAGAGGAGCTGGCAACGTGGTGGTTCGGGTAGTGGACCTGCAGCGGGCTGGACAAAGGACCTCCTGATGAGGAAGAGGAAGAGTAGGAGCGTCCCCTGGTCTGGCCCTGAGGCTGCTGGCTGGTCATACCGTACTGGATCTCCTCTGTGCGGTGGGCCGGGCTGCTGTGCCCCACGCCGCCGGGCTCACCTGCGCGCCCTTCCTGCCAGCTGGCGGGGCTGCCCACAGCGGAACGGTTGTCCAGGGGGGAAGAGGGGCTTGAAGATCCTGGCCAGCGACTCCAGTTATCCAGCTGGTTCTGGCCCATAGAGCCAGACAGAGGACTTCCAGCAGGGGGTGTGGCCTTGGTGTGTGGGTAACAGAGGGGGGGTGGTGGTGGCAGGTACTCAGCTCCCCCTGAGTAGGGTTCGTTGCCTGTCAGGTAGGCATCCTGGGAGTAAGCCTGGGAGAGGGAAGACAGAAGAGAGTGATTTAATATATGACAGGACAAAAGCTTAAAGGAAAGGTGGGTGTGTGATGCCGTGGCGACTTTAAATCATGTGCTCTTACGGTAAACAAGCATGACGACAACACACACCATAACCATAACTCTGTAAGACATCTTCATGCTGCTGTACATTACACAACAAGCCTTACAGTGGAACAGCCTCTCAGCTCAACCCCCTTTGTCACAATTTGTCCCCAGGGCCTCAGCCACACAAACACATGCTAGCTAGCAAACTGCATGAACTGCCTTGAGCAGAAGCCACAACACTCACTCAAACAGCAGCCATCTGCAAATGTCCCCGGCACTGTTGTGTATACATGCATACCGGATATATATCCACACTGCGTAGCTTTATGACTATCCATTTGAAATAACTACTGGTGGTTTCCTAGATACTCAAAACCTAACCAAAAATACTATTTCAGTTTTATCAGCCCTGCTTCAAAACTTTGGAGCAGATTTCCAAAAGCTTTAGTTGCCATGTCATTTAAAAACATCCAGCACTACATCTTACAATGTACATGTGTTACATGAAGTCCCACATTACATTTTTAAATAACCAGTTATACCTTTAAATGAATAACAATAAACAATTTAAAGCACCATTAAATTGGCTGGCCTTCTCTGCAAAGCTGATCACATATATTTTGGCTCAATTTCTTTCAGATTTCAATGTTGTAAAGCACCTGGAGCTTTAACAATTAAAGTTTAATATTATTATTAACATGAGAAGAACAAAAATATACTTGCAAACTATTATTTTTCCATTCTCGGGGTAAACAAATATAGTAGTTCGAAAATCTTTTAAAGTTTTACCTACACCGGCCAACAGAATCCGGAGTCTTTCCTCAGGTTGCGTGTAAAGCTTGTGGTCGCCACAAACAGAAGACTGATCTTTACCAACTTCCTGCTCCTGAACCTGCTGTTCTTCTTCCAGAAATATTCAATGTTTAGTTATATTTGTATTCCTTTTTTCCGATAGTTTTCTATCTGTTGTTCCTTGTTTTCTCCTGTGTCGGATACTTCCAAACACCCTCTCTCCTCCCTCTCATTCCCTGCCTTACTCCACCCTGTGGGAGTGTGGAAGGAGGCGCAGCTCTGGTGATGTCATGCTAGGAATGCAGCAGATACAGGCGTAGCAGCGAGGGGAGGAGTGTGAGGACAGAGTGGGTTTATAATGTTAAGACATGGCAGTTATAAGTAAATGGAGAACTGAGTGTTTGACTCTTTTGGCCAGGTGTTTCTGCATGTGAGAGAAAGGATCACTAAAATCCGGTGAAATCGGGTTTTGAATGTTGACATGTTGCTCCAGGTTAAGGGGAGGGGTGATGCATGTCTGATCATGTGAGCGACAAAAATGTGTTGTACAGTACATGGGTGTGTGAAAGAGCACGGAGCTGCGTTGTTTTGTTTTTCTCACATGCTTTGACAGTCGGGATACCAGTGGCTTTTAATGAATGCGTGTTGTAATCTAAACACAGAGCAAGAGTCTGAGTCACTCCGCAGCCATTCTGACAAAATCTCAACATTCTTCTACAATGACTGTGAGAATCCAGGTTGAACAAACACCATAGAGTATTCCTGAAGTGTATGAAATATCAAATACAAAATTATATTTTTCTTGATGAGTCAGGTGAATAAGTTATTAATTGTGCAGTTCATCAAACGTGTGTGTGGGTTAGTTTGTTTAGAGAAGGTGCGTGAAAAATCCCATACTCACACTTACCAACTGAAGCACATCTTCATCTTTTGGCATAATGGAGAGCTCCAACACACTTTCACTGTCAAACGTGTACAGGGAGGAAGAAGAGGGGAGGGCCGGAATAATTAAGACGATTTAGAATGATGAGAAAAACAGATTCACATTAAATATCCTGACTTGGTTCTTGATACAAAGTTGAAGACAAAGAAAAAAACGTATCAGCATATTTTCGAATGAATCCTCTCTGCCCGACCTATTTATAGAAAGGTTTAACTCGGCTCAAAATATCAACAGAATCAGTCCTGTAGAAGTGCTAATCAGCTGGGTATTCACAGATTCAATAATTGGGCATATAAAACGGATCGGCGTCATCATCGCTTAAATCGTCAATGTCTTCATATAATGCAGTGTTTCCTCTATCGTTTACATTTTGGTACGACAGAATTCCCATACGTCACCTTACAGATCAATGCTCCCTTATGATATCCATGCTGTTAGCTATGTGTGTTACTACACAGTCATTACTATACATCAACATATATATACATCAAAATAAATACAATATACTAAATTGTTACATAGGTGCACTTCTATAGCATGCTGAATTTAGTTTTTTAATAAATATTCATAATATTTAAGGATTTATAAAAATAGTTTAATCAAATATGTTGTGGTGCGATGCCGTAAGGTACAGCAATTTAATTTAATTGAAATCAAATAAGAGATAAATATCACTACTGTTCCAACAGAGTACAGTGTCCCTTTTATAAATCTTTGAGACTGTGTATATCATTGTGAGAGTGTAAAGTACACTGCTTCAGGCTACTGTTCTTTTTAAAGCAGAGAAAAGTAGTACTAGCAACTATGCGTTTGTCATCTCGAGGTTAAGCTTGCAAAGAAAAAGCAAACATGTTTTTTCTAGATTAACACACCAAATCTATGTGCTGAGAGGCAGGAGGTCTCACCTGTTCTGAATGAGGGCTATGACCTGCGAGTACGTCTTTCCCAGAACACTCTCTCCGTTCACTTTCACCAGCCGGTCACCTGCAAGACAGATGATCACATATCATACAATTATATTCAGCACATTTTAAGAAGGGACTAAGGCTATCACAACTCTAAAATCAGGCGTGGTAAAGGGTATATTTCAAATCAATACAAAATCTAAATTTTCTTTATTTAAAATGATGGCCAAGGTGTGTCTAACTTAAGCAAAACATGAATCCTTGTATTTAGACTACGCATTCGTCCTGCAGGAGATATGACACTGACACATGATTTCAACCATAATGCAATCTATGAGTCCTGATGTCATGTTGAAAGCACTTCTGGGCTTTCTAGTGATCCTACACACATGGGGGTGTTAGCACATCTTCTATCTGAAGGGGAATCGCAGTAGACATGTTTTTTGGAAGTGAGGGAGTTAAGTGTTTACATTTGTACAGATGTTTGCATCTGTTCTTGTTAAAAATGATTGAGGGAGGCTCAAACACCCGCCAGTGAGGAGACAAGGAGGAAACATGTACAGGGGGGGCTAGCAGTAGAGCAGGTTTTACACTTCCTCAATATTCATTGAATTAATAATTAAAGAAGATCATTTACTATTTTAAGATGACCACATAGTGTCTTGTAATGTTATTTTTGTGGGAAAGCTTTTCAAAGACATGTGGTGAGAATATATTAGATGTATAACATTATTAATCACATCACAGGGCGGGAAAGAAATATACATACATTCTAAAACCCATCTTTTTACCTCAGCCTAGGCCAATTCAAAGTTAGCGTTACAGTTTTCATTATTACAATAAAAAACAAGGATTATTGTAATATTGGAAGTGTCTTTTAGTGAACTTCTAAACATTTATGAAATCAAGATATCTATCAAGTCATCAGTAGTTTGTCCCCAGATATGCGGTCAGTATGAATCGGTCGGCAGAGCTGTGGTATCTAAAACACAAAATGGCGCGATGTCAGCACAGCTCAGTGTGTCCTAAACTGAGGCCCTTGAAAAAGACATTTGATAACTTTGTGTTCAAAGTCTGTGTGCATTCATGTTGACTTTCATGCAAGCTGAAACACATACAATGGCTCAGAGTGTATGAGTTTGCATGTGACTTTCTGGATGTGACACCTTGTGTTAAAGCATGCACACTGGAACACTTCAATAGCCCTGTCACATCCAAATGGACTTGAACATTTGAGTTGTCATACTGGTATCTGAAATATATCAGCCAAAGACATAATGTCTCTAGTCAGGGAAAAATACATTCTTTGTATGATCTAGTACTAAAGAGAAAAGGTTGTTTTTTATTCTTTGCTTCCTCCCTCCTTCTCTGAAACTGCCCATGTCAGCAGCATCACATGACCCACGCTCTCCCCAAAAGATTTCCAATGCAAATCAGGATGGTTCCTGCATCATATGTTCCCTTTACCTGTGCACAAGCCCGCCAGGTGGGCCGGTCCTTTTTCTCTCACACTCTTCACAAATATGGTGTCCATCGGCTCCAGGCGACCTTTCTGGTACCCTGCATGACAATATCAATACAATGAAGAAGAGGTAAAAAGATCATAGCTTGTGCTGAAATTGTAGAAATGTGTGTGAGATTTTTAGAAATAAAGCCGAAGGTTGGTCCTGGTATTTAAAGCTTGGACCTTTTTGATAAAAATGTGGAGTATTTGTGTTAATGACGTTCTTGGCCAGGCCTATAATTGTTCTTATATGAGTGTTTAAGTGCTTTGCATTTGGCTGCTTTAGATGCAGTGCTGCAAAATGTCCTGTAGGGGACGCAAATAGGCTGCAGACCGCAGAGGTGACAGGAGGGAATAAGTGAAATCCCAGTTTCTTACATTATCTTTATCCCACTGTGCAAGATTATAATATTTTCCTGATGAAAAAGAGAAGCACTTACCCTTTCCGTTACCGTTCTCTTCATCCTGCAAAGAACGGAAACAGACAACATTACTCCTCAAATTCTAAGTTAAATGTATTTTTTTTTAGCACTTTGTAAAATAACAAATTAAGACCAAAGTGCTGAAGAGAGTAATTTCTAATACAATGAAATCATTCTTAAAAAGATGAGATTCATGGAAGTGCTTGTGCTCCAGATTTAAACAGTGAACTTCTTAAGATTGTGACCTTCACATAACCACATTCATTCAGTTTCCCATTCAAACCTGTGTATTTAGCAGTTTATGCAGTATGTCCAATGGGTGACTTAAAGTAGTGAACACTTCATTCATATCATCACCTCCCTAAAGTTTGGGCTAAAAGGAAGTGAGTATTAATCCGCCTCCACAAATAGGAATGACTTCCCGGGTCTCGAGCCAAATCTCCCGAGACAGACAGACAGACCTGTTTGTTTTATGAGCTTTTAATGTTAGAGAGACTTTCAGGTTAGACCGTCTGCAGGTGCTTGTGACGTTATGTTTCACACTCTGAAGCAACAGAGCTATCAGCAGTGAGGATGCTGGTGGGTGAGGTCTGATAGCTGCAGTTTGTCTGATCACACACACACACACACACACACACACACACACACACACACACACACACACACACACACACACACACACACACACACACACACACACACACACTGAGCTGAGTGGACAGTTTTGGGTTAGGGGCAGGGTGGACTGACTGGTGCCTGGCTTTATGCTACGCTGAGTGGGCTCATTCCTGGCTCTGCAGACAATGGTGGGGGGTTTAGAGGCAGAGAAAGGAGAGCTGCTGACCCCAGAATGGAGCTTCTAGCCGGGGATACTCCACAACTGGAGCGGCCCCGGTCTGAATGCATTCAGGACAGAGGAGGAATGGTGCGAGTTGGGCACAAGACTCTGGGCATCTGGGTCAAATACTTCACACTGTCAGTCCACACCTGTACAGTCTAAAGCAGGAAGGGGATATTCCCATATTTAGATTTTAGACCAGAACTGTAACCATGACACCATATAATATTATTGTGCTGTTGTGATTCGTCTTTTCTATCTGTGTTGTTTGTGTCACTCGTCTTGTTGGTGTATTGCCATGGCCGGTTGTGTTTGTTTTCCTGGCTTTAATCAGCTTTGGCTTTATACAGGAGTACACTACATTGGCTTACACATAAACAGATAAATAATAAGTAGAGCATGTTAGATTGGATTATTAGGTCAGAAGGTCCTCTAGTTGTTTTAAAGACAGAAATGAATCCTGCTGGGACCACACAGGAGGAGATAATATAATTAAGACTTTCAGGACCTGCAGACACCATGAAAGGAAATAAATGCCCCATTAGGTCATGCACCTGGTAGACCTCTAATAATTAGACACTATGAGGGTCATTTGGGAGACTTCCACTGTCGTTCTTCGGATAAGAACGGATGGATCTATGGGTCTGATTGTCCCAAAACGCCATGTGACATTTGAGGCAGAGGAGACGAGGACAGAACCGGGGCCAAAGGCCGGCAGTGGGCCTATTGTGTGGCGCCGGCCTGGTACGGCCTGACTGTCAGGGAGTGGTACAAGGCTAAGACAACAGATCCCATTCAATCGGTGCTCCTATCTGCAGCTGCTGGATGGTGGGGTGGTAGAATAATAATAGAGGCCTTGTTTCAGCTGGCTCACCCCACCCCAGCCTCCTCCTTATCCCTCAATTTCACATCTGGAGCCGTTTGCCCCCACACCTCAAAGAGCTAAATAACTACTCACTCACATAGAGGCTCATTACAAAACACCAGAACAATCCTGAATTCACCAAATACTTAAAACAAGGCCTGTGAAGTGATAGTGAAAAACAATTAGTAGTTTCATTCTCTTTGGCATGCTATGAGGGTGCTTTTTATATCCTTAAAATGTCAAATTACACCGGTCTCACCAATTAACAGACCATGGCTTTATTTTTTCTCCACACCATGTACCTCCAACCTTTAATAGGCTTTTATAGTGATTAGTTTGTTCAATATGTTGTCACCAATCAGCCAGTAATCTCCTTTTGTATAAGAGTTTATTCTGCTCGGCTCAACCTCACTGATCCTTGACTTTGATTGGCTTTATCTCCAAGCTCAATTTGGCTCTATCGCTGCTTCAGCAATTTAAACACAAGGCTCTCAAAAAAACCTTTAAATGCCAGCTAGGATAAAATGGAGACCATGTGTGCTGTAAAAACAAACACGGAGGTTAAAAAGAGAACTTCAGGACACTTAAACTAAATTGAATGACAGGGAAACAGTAGGCCGGTCCATAAGACTGTTTATACTCAACATAATCCAAGACCTTGATACTCTAATCTTTCTGCAGGTCTCACCTTGAGGTTGGTGTGCAGGGCGGACTCTGGAGGGTAAACGATGAAGTGGCGTAGCGTGAAGCCGAAACCCTGTGAGTTCTTATGGAGGACCAGCGTCCGGGGACCCTTCCAGCCCACGCCGACCCCCTCCCTTCCCGGCCTGGTAACCATCGGCGGCCGAGGGTTGTCACCGGCTGAGAGACCATCCCTCCGTCCCTTACCCTGTGAGCACAGACAGAGAGAGATTCAGGTTTAGATGAAAAGTTGTAAAATAGTTTATTCAAAGCAAGGAATATATGACGTTATAGAAGGTTAAAATAAGAGTACTGCCGATAATACATTGAGAAAATATGGAAAATAATAAAGAAGTAAGGAACTTGGAGAGCTCAGAAATCGAAGGTCAATGCACAACATTGCAAATGAATGTGATAAAGGGCCTGTGTATATGGCCCGTGATGTAGATACATTTAGAGTTCTTCCTTATATCAAGTTTCAGGAAAGACGTCGTCCAGTGTTTTTTTTTGCTGCAGACAAACAGACAAGCATACCATACCGTAACCATGCTGACAAACACAAAGTATTCACATGTGATTTCTTTATTATAAACTATAAAGATAAAAGATATCAGTTTTTCTTTAAATCAACATGAGAATCTACTGTATGTTCCCATAATGAACACACTGGAGAAGTACTTTTCCAGATGCAACACACTTTATGACTCCCTGGTGAGGCAACACTAGGCAAACAGTGGGTTTTACATTAGCAGCTTCCTCATGGAGTCCTGCATCTTCCTCAGAACAAAAGTCCATATACCTGGGGGGTCCGCTCTAAAGGAGGGCCACGTCTAGACAGCACAAGGAGGGAACCCCAGTTCTGACCTTGGTCTTATCACAGGGAGAGAAGGTCCAGGGGGTATTTGAACCTGCTCTCTAAATATCTCATTCCTGAGGCCGAGTAAATAAGCCCTGCTCGTTCAGCTGACAGACACACGTGAGAACTATCACCCCCATGCTGCTCTGACGACCCACATCTGTCAGTCAAACACAATCACCTGACCAAACAGGTGGGAGTGAGGAGGGGGAGCAGGTCTAGTTATCTTGTACTCCATGTTCACTGCCAAAATCTTTGATCATATATCATTATTCATTTAGGAGGCAGCTCATAATCCTCCATGTCTCATCCCAAACCATCAATCAACCAACCTCTGCGCCGTGCTAACGCCTCAGTGTGCCCTTGTGTTGTAAAAAGAGATGCATCTAAATTTCATACAAGCAACGTATTATTGCAACTGGGTCTTCAGAATTGTTTTAATGCATTCACACTGAAACATTTACAAAATCAGCATGTTAAAACCAGAACTAAGAAAGCTTCAGCAAGTGCTCAAACTTTTAACAGTATATTATTGTATTAATTTATTTTATAAGCCAATTATCGATTGACAGAATATGAATCCACAACAATTTCATACATTAATCATATAAGAAAAGTGCAAAAATAATAACCCCTCTTAGTCTAATATAGTAAACTGAATAGATTTGGGTTTTGGACTATCGATAGGTCGACTTGGGCACATGCTGCACAGAGGAATGGTAAATAATCCAAGACTGCAATAACAGCTTTATTTGAACTTCCTTTATTGTCCATTAGTACAAACTTTATATTGTAAATCCAGGGCTTACACAGCTTTTTTTCAAACAAACCAATGGCTGCACTCGTCTCTGCTCCTGTTTCTGTTTTGGTGAAACTCGCGAACTGCTCACAAGGAAATGGTTTAAATGGAGTCATACTTGATTTGACTTATCCTAGAAATACTATGATAATGATGAATATGATGATGGATTAAAACATTGCTCTGATTAGAAGCTACATCTGAATTTATAGAAGCTACAAAACACCAGCTGGGTCTAGGTGCACCTCAGTTTGCATGTTTTATTGTTACAAGACAGCGTAATTTAGCTGAAAATAAAACAGAACGCTGCAGGGTTGTTATTTCAAAAGCAAATGAGGTGCAGGAGATAGGTGTGGACATGCCCATAGATGATACAAAGGTCTGGTTCATGTGTTGCACTAAAAAGTCACACCTTAACTTTTAGTTCTCTAAATTCAGGTTCAATTGTGAGAATGTGTGTGTTTGTGTGTTTTAATGTTAGTGCGCCAGAGGTGTCTAGACTACAGGCAGCAACCCCCTCGAAATGCGCACCCCACATTTCACTTCCTGTCCCCCTTCCACACACAATCACACACTGATATATAACAAACACAGACACACAGACTTGACCTGACAGGCCTGTAGTGAGGCCACACAACAACAGGAAGTGGCAGGCTGTAGGCAGGAAGTGTGGTAGTGTTGTGGGGGCGGGATAACCAGATGCTGCTATAAATAAAACTGCTCTGGGATCTCATGGATCATGGAGGCACTTCCACTCCTTCACTCCTCTCCTTCCATCAGCTCTCCTTCCTTCCACCTCCTCTTCCTCTCTCACCACATGCTTTCGTGTGATGGAAATCCGGCTGTGCTGACCTTCACCACAACTTATTTTTCCTCCTCTACTTCAGACTTTCCATCCAATAACAAAATAAGTTCTGACTTTGAGATTTCCTAATGAAACATGTTTGCATTAAAGAGAGAGTATGTCTTTTCTTTGTATATATCAGCTATTTTCCGTGGCAAACACTGAAGTATGTATGAAGTGTATATTTTGCAGATGCATAAATCCCTGTGGGAAAGGCCTGATCTGCAGTCTGGCAGCCCAAACAATGTAAAGTAACCCCTGCTATTTTCTCAAACAAGCGAGCATTCAGGCCTTTTATGTGGCATGAGAGCACCATACAGAGGTGCGTGAGGAAGGAGGAATACTTGAGGCGCCAAATAAGAATGATACAGAAAAAGAAAAGGCGCAGAGTAAATAAAAAAAAATAGGAAATAAAAGAGCAAAGGAGGAAGAGACCGAGTGAATTCCTCAGAGGGAGCGGTTTGGCTTGGACAAGTCGGAGCACACACTGTAAGCGGCGG